>NW_026925975.1:0-10729 GCF_032062105.1 Saccostrea cuccullata | reverse complement strand
TTGAATGCAAACGGTGGCCCAATATAAGGAGCATTGTTGGCCCAACAAAGGTCCAATAACATCCTGCTATCTGGGGTACAATATTTTCTTCCCCAGACTCCTCTTACATTTCAACAATGTCCCAGTCCGTAGGAGGTCCATGTGTCATATGCTCACCTTAAGCATTTTATGCTCAATCGGTGAGTGTGATACATATGTATTTAAGAGTATAGATTATAGAAAAAGTAGTGTGGCCTCTTGGTAAGTTACTTAGGAGAGAACAAACACACAGGCACCTGACGTTACTTATTTTTCTTTTAATAAAATAAATTATACCCCTATCTATAACATTTTGAACCTTTCGTGACAGTATCTTTTTTAATTTTTAATGGAAGCAACGTTAACTGTAATGACGTTTTTATTAAGTTCCATTTTTTCATTCCGGAATAAAAGATTGTTCAAGCATAAATTTCTACGGAAACGGGAGGGGGTTACATTGTTGTCCATAATACTAAAAGATCCCAACACAAAAATCCTATTTTATGGTTGGGGATGGGGGTCGGCTTAATTGGTGGACAAGCTACATTCTTCCATATATATTCTCATATTTCCTAATTATATAAATATCAACTTATGACAGTCATTCATCAACAAAAACATACCAAATTAGGAAATTTTCATGTTGCTCACCAATTTACATGTAATATTGTAAAATTTTAAAGATGATTTCAACTCTTAGATTTTACATATACACAAGGTTTTGTAAATATTTAGTGGCATATATATGCATTCAAAGTTTTGATTTGATAATTTAATGATTAATTAAAACGCATTCAACTTCAAATCTTAATGCCGCTTCGTTCATTTACTAATTTCAATTCAGCCAAATAAGCGTTTATCGTAGACTGACTGTTATGAGTTTGCGTTTCTTGTGAAGGAGGGGGGGGTTATTTTGATATGGTTACTTTAATATTCTTAAGTTTTAGTGAATTTGAAAAAATTATCAGGTCTTGATCCCCTAACCTTTATCCGCTTTTCTGGGATCTGTCTATGGGGATATAATGCCAAATTTTAATTAAACTTTTATCTTCATAGATTCTGTTTCAGATTCTTAGTTTTAATTAAGTTCTGATGTCTGATGATAGTGTGAAAATAAGTGAAATTTTACACAAGTTGCATTATAATCTCTTTATCATAGATTTATAAAAGAGAGAAAAAAAGTGTACAAGGCGAGAACAATCACCCGCTCTATGACGGAAAAGTTTGATTTTTCTAAAATTATGTTGTCGGTTATGTCATCTTCAACATATTAGATTCATATATTGTTCTGAAAGGCATATTGATTGAAAATTGTTTTTAGACTTATTTAGTCGAAAATGAGTACGTTTTAAATTATATTAAATGATTCTAGCTATAAAGATTTATTTTTTAATATGAACGGACCAGGTTTAAATTCGAGGTATTGTGTTTAAGTTACGGAAAAGTAAAAGCATTGTGTTTTTTTAATGGCGTCTGAACCCATTCTATCTAAAAGTTGAATATTTCTGAAATGAAAAAAAGTGAGGATAATGAGTATTGATTTATGTCGAAAAATATACAAACAATACAAACATGTGGGCAGGGCGTGGACCCCCCCCCCCCCCCGGGAATACCAGAGATCCAGAGATTGGAACGGGTACCTAGAGTAGTAAGCATCCCTTATTGATCGGTCAAACACGCTGTTAGCTCTATGTATTGATCAAGTGAACGGAACATTTCGTAATCAAATTTAGTATAAAAACAAAGGTCTGAACAGTTGGGTGAGAGAAATAAGCAAATAAAAAAAACGACCCAAGATAAATTAAACGATAGGTTGAAAAACCTTATTTGTCTCAACAAATTCGTTTCTTTTTAAGCAAACTGACACACAAACAACAAGAAGACACCGTAGCATACTGTGGTTAACGCATTGAGTCTTACACCTTCCATGAGCTTTGGAAAAAATTCGATTACTTTGTGAAGCGCTTTTTTCCGTTTTACATACCTTTAAAACATAAGTAAAAATATATTACCTGTATTTATCAATAAGTTATTTAATGACATAAAGTTGAGACAGTGTCTTTGGATTATACTCCTCCTATATACGCCTTCATTCTTCAAGAAGTATTCTACAAAAATCAAACATAGCATTTCTGTATCAATCGTGACAAAACGCAAATCAAGTATCGCACAAACACCAGCAATGATAGCACATTTTATCAAATTCTATATCTATTTATTTCTGTTTAACTTCTTTCGACTGATAAATGTTTCTCTTGTGATAATAAATGCCAATACCTTTTTTCAAAACTGCGATATCGCGATAATTTTATCAGAAAACAATTAATCTTAATTTCATGCAAATCACAAAAAGGATCCGAAAAAAGTATAGCAATCGCAAAAATATGTTGCAAACATAGTATAGCATTCACTCAAAACAAGAATAGCCCAATTTCTCTAAAATGCGTAATTCATAGAAATCAGACGATGTTTCGTGGGTGAATTGAGGCGAAAACTAAGTTACAATAATTTTTACAACAGAATATAGTTTGAAAAAAATAAGAACAATTGAAATAATTCAAAATAAGCGAAAATCCCATTTGAACTTAGTAAATGAGAATGGTATCGAATTTCTAACATTGTTTCAACTTAGAAATTTTCTCAAATAAATTTACATTGATTCTATAAAGGTTTAATAAGTTTTCTAATTTCTTAAAATTACTTTTACCCATATTTTGCTAGCAGAATTTTCTTTTTTATCCATAATGCATCAGAGTACCCAAAGCAATATAGCAAGTGATCCAAATCAAGTAGATTTTCGATTAGCACTTTGTATACAGTGGTCAGTAAAACATCCAAATGTATATTATATTTTGATCCCTTTGTTAAAAATTTCTCGAAAGAGAGAATGCTGTTCTGGTAATAATATTATGAAAATCAATTAAAAGGAATTCATACATTACAAATTGTCCATCACAAAAATATTGAATGGTCTTCTTTTGAACATATGTTTTTACAAGTCACGTCATTAATGCTTGTTTTATCGTTATCAGTCAGAGACTACAGAAAAGAAGGTAAAGATCCAATTGTCAAGGTTCTTTTCTGTCCCCCGTCACCTGTTACAACCAAGTCTCCATTAACCACAGCAGCTCTAACAACTGATGCTACACCTGGACCACCAGAACTCCTGGAGAAGCTGTCCTATTGTCAATCATCATTAATATATGAGGGTTTTTATGATTCTCCGTAGAATCTATACATTTAATTATATATACATACTTGTATAAATCCTTAACTATATTCTTTGGGTCTTTGCTCATCTGTTATTTGTATCATCTGATCTCTGTTTTCTGTTTATGACATTTAAACTTGATGTCATACTGCATAATATGGTATATATAACGAAAAACATGTATTTTTTCATTTAATGTATAGTGTATATATACATATGTGTATATCTATTTTCATTATACTGTGTATTTCGTTCTAGAATTTTCTGTTTACATCGATTTTATTGATACATCATCACTTTAAGCATGTTTTCAATACCATCTTGACGTCTCCATTGTTGGGTTTCAATTCTGCATCTCATTTGTCATGGTTGTCGGTACATATCGTAACATCTCTTCCTTGATCACGTCAATTTTCGTTGGTGTTGTTGGTAAGTACAATTTCTATATCTCTGTTGCAGATGTTATATCTGTGTCTTTGTTTCTATTCCACCTGTGCACCACCTTTATATTTCTGTAAATAATACCACATCTCTAAGCTTCAATATCTAAATCTATTGCTGTTGGAACCATCTTTCTTGTTCGAATTATTTGGACCCTTCAACTCAATGATGAAGTCAATTTAAGATCTGTAAACGTACTTTTCAATTAGAATTATGATTGTTTCACTACAGCTTATATAAAAGATGGGATCATCGGTGTTTTGTCCACAGCACTACTTGTTGTCACAGTGACGTTCTGTTGTCATCGAAGGAAAAGGTACACTTACAGTACTTAATTACTGATGTACTAGTATTTTATAGTCTTATTCACCATCCGATATAACACACGTTCTTTTGGCATTTTAGTTTATGACAAAAACTTAATCGCCCACAACTTAAGTTTACAATCTTGAGTTAACTTTGCCCAACCATTTTTACCTTTCATCCTCTTTGAATCGCATCTATAATTTTTATTTTTCATTTTAGTTCACCACCAAAAAGGAAGGCTGAATACTCAATCAGTTACAGGTCATCCGAATTTTCTTCGTTGGAAACTGAATCACAAACCATATATGATTATCCTCTGTCACTGGCCACGGAAGCTGTTGATTATTTGAGAAGCACAACGTCATCAGGGTATGCCATACCGAGGCTAACCATGACAGATGACTGCAGTGAACCTCCAATTTATGGCAATGTGATTATGGAATCTGAAAACGAAAATATGGACGTTGAATGCGAATATATGAATATTTCCACGGCACATCAACCCGATGTCGGAAAGAGAGCCCAATCAAGAGAGAAATCTTTACATCTTGACAATTCCATTTCACGGGCTGCGGTGCTCTCGTCCAAACGAAGTGCTCAAAAGCGAGCTAATCGTTCAAAAAATAAAAGGAACAAAAGCAAAAGAGTAGAAGAAAGTAATTATTTAAATATAACACCTAAGCTGCACTCCTACATCGAGGTGGTGGATGATCCGACCGATACTTTGTTTAGTAATAGCTCCACTAGTATGACGTCATCAGGATATTCCAAACCAGTGGAAAACAAAGCCAAACTCCGGAGACAATTGCAATACTCCAGTAAGAAAAACACAACAGGAAGAGGTGTTACTGTGAATTCTTAATTGTGATTTTATTGAGCAAATTTATTTCTTCTTTATCAATAACTCAAAAATATATGTATAGAGAAAACAGTTAACTTTTTTTTTATCATATTTATGTGAATGACAATGTAGAACCCTTGCCTGTGATCTTCATTATAATCACTATAGTTATGATGTTGATTTTTAAAATTTGGGAGACAAAAATAAAAGAAGATGGGGGACAAGGCGGGCAGAATGCCTATAGCGTCAGATATTAAGAAATCATATTCAATATGTGAATTGAATTTTTATATTAACTTCTCATTATGGAAATTTGTGAAATTATGTGGAAAAAAAACTTCTGAGAGAAAAAATCTCGTAAAAAATGTTTCTTTTATAAAAATATTAGATGGCATTCGTGGGATTCGAACCCCAGTAATAAAAATCCGAAGAATCATACTGCTTTGAGACTAACGCGCTGACCACTATGCTACATGGCTCATGATGATCATGTTTGTGATATGAACCTTGACTTAATGGACTTGAAGTATTTCTCGGAAATATACGAATGTTTTGCCATAAAAGTGTACTTTTAAGGTATAGTGGGTCTTCGCTCCATGTTTTTGTAAAGCAAAAATGTATATTTTATTGCAAACTTTTAGGATTATCTTTCAAAAGAATGGAGCGAAGACCCACTCATATTAAAAAAAAGAATTGTTAAAGTATGAGAAAATGATCGTTTTTGTTCTTTTTAGTGTGTGTATGCTTTTCAATAGGCAAATATTTTCAGTTTTGGTGGGATTTTTGTAAATTGTAGAGATGTTACGTAAAATATATTTTAATATTAGACGAAATATCAAATAAAATTTGGATATAATTGAGATTTATTTTTACACTTCTTGTCTGTCGATCTATAGGCACTTTGCCCGCCTTATCCCCCCTCCCCCTTTTGAATAATCCAGATATCAGCTTGGCGTCAGTGTCAAGATTTGTTTTTTTTAACAACTTTGAATGTTAAACTTTTTTAAACGGTTGGCGTAGTTTTCAAGTGTTGCTCTTGTCAATTACTATCGTTTCCGTTACTTTCATAACTGGCCATCAGTTACACGAGTAATTTTCAATATCAAATTCAATTCGCCTAGTCCCGCTTTCTTTTCGATCCAGTAATACTTGTCCAGTAGTAAACCTCTTCTTAAATTAAATAAAAAGTTACAAGAAATGTGACGATAAGTAAAGACATTAATGACAAAACAACAGCTAAACTTATGGCAACCATTATGACATCAACTTCTTTATCGTCAGCTTCCTTATTAATTAAGCAATATACCATTAACTTAGACCTATATACATATTGATGATATTTGATGCGTCATGGTCCCGTCCTCAGGTGGATCCTCCTTCAGTTGTTATTTCGGCGTTGTCCACTACAACCTCCGTAGGTACGCTGACTGGGGTGATCAAGTCCTAGCCTGGAACCACTCAGCTCTCCGCCTTCACTGCAACACATTAAATGTTCATTCACAGGCAAACACGTGGAGTCTTAGTGTTGCACTTTACACTGTTCTTCTTTTTCTTCCTTATCCATATGGATGTCACTTTGCCTCTCGGACCAGGCGCCCAATGAATTATCGTCTCTCAGTGCCTGTTACACCTACAATCCGCAAGGCCCTCAACATAGATTGCCCTACAAAACCTCGGCAGCCAACTTCCACTAGGAGACACCACACTCTCCAGCCTCGTTATTGATACTGTAAACCAACTTTTATTCGCGTGCGAGAAATTTTCGCGAAGTTCGCGAGAGTCTCGTCATCGCGAATATTTCTCGCCGCGAACCAGTCTTTAAAGTCTCTATGTCTATTAACAACAGATCAAAAAAGGCTTGTTCGCGAAAATTAATCGTCGCGAACTAGTTTAACCCCTGTAAATCGCGAAAAAAAGTCGTCGCGAATAAAAGTTGGTTTACAGTAGTCTGCAGCCAGATCCTGGTACTTATTCATTTTCTGCTAATGGGCTTCTTCAATTTTAAGTTCCAGCATAACAACGAGCCGGACTACGGGAGACAAAATAACAATATCTGCTTTGTGATTGGTAGATGCTATTTCTTGTGAATACTGCATTCGGCTGTTGAGATCGGTTTACATTTCCCAGTCACTGGCGGTTCCCAACAGTCCACCTCCTTCCACTCCCCCAGCACGACTCTGTTCACCAACCTTAACAAAGTTACAAACTTCACTATTTCTTAGTCTTCCGAGGTTTCTTCCCTGCTTTTTCAAGTAAGTGTGCAATAACAGACCTTTTTGTGTCTTCATGTTATCTTCCATCTGTTAAAGCTACTGAACACGAAGATAAGATATGTTCCAGGTTGGCTGGTCTACCACAAAGATAGCAGATTGGATCGTCCTTCATGCCCCATGTTGTCAGATTGGTTGGGGTTGGCAACACGTCATAAATTAACTGAGGCTGAAACTGCAGTCTCTAGGGCTCTGTTATCTAGATCTCGTTCCAAGATAACTTTTTCTGTCGGGCACGTTCCCAGTTTTACCAGCTTCCCTGCTTCTTCATACCAACTGCCTTCACCACTCTTGTGTGTTCTTCCACCGCACCAGTTTGCCTCTTCTTCACTTCCAACGATGTACCCCATCTTGTCAATGGTATTATTCCTATTCCCTGCCTGCCTACAGCCACACTTCCCACAATGTCCGCTTGTCTCAGGCGTGACTCTTCCTCTTGCACTGTCTTCTTTGCTGATCACTTTTTGCCCGTCTTGATGTTCACTCTTGCCTCCCGTACCTTGGAATGATTACTGTCGCGTAACATCAGATACCGCCTGACCTCGGTGACCTTGAATGCCTCAATGGTTGACGTCAGTGGTAATTGCAGCTTTGTTCCTGTGTTGTATAAACCAATGCTTCTAAAGCTTTTTGAAACCTCCAGTCATCTTCAGAGGTACTCTACATCAATTCAACTGATGTCACTTGCAAATCATACACAAGAAAAGGCCAAATAATTCGTGGGAGCACATCGTGCTGGTATATCCATGCCTTGTATTTTCCTGGTAAGGCACTTTTGTCTATGGTGTTCATCCACTTCTCAAGTTGATTACTGGCGTCGTTAACATTCTGTTTATCACTCGGTGAATCCTCAAAGAACTTTTGCAGGCACCAGTTTTTCTGAGACTGATGGGATAATCTCCATCTCAAACCCTGAACTACTCTCCTGTGGTTTTCCTCTTTTTCATTATGAAGCTCCTAGACTGTGTTAGCTTGATCTTCATACGGGCCCAACTGATGATATCCTTCAAGGTTCATTTTGGCTCTATGTTGGTCTTTGTGCTCATTGTCATATCGTCCATGAACACTCGGACAGGGGGCTCACGCCTGCCTTCATCCATTGACCTCTGCTCATTTTCTCCACCGATCTCACCATCTAAATCATGGCTGCAGAGAACAGAATTACTGATACTGTACAACCTGTGACGATCCTTACTTCTAGGCGCTGTCACGATGTTTTGAAGTCCTAGGTAGTGAACCGTAATTGAAGCCTGTCAAAGTAACTCATGAGCAGCTTCCGAATCCTGTCTGATATATGGTAGCGCTGTAGTGTAAGTTGGACTAACTTATGAGGCATGGTCTTTAACTTCTCTCTAATGTTAGTCCTTAATTCAACCAATGCAGGTCGTTCCCCCTCTCTCATATACTAAATCGTCTTGCCAGTTTTGTCTCCTGTTCTTATTCACTACTCTTCTTGATTTCTGCTTTACTTCCTTTCCAAATCTGTACAATCCCACGTTGTATATTATCGTTGCAATGCCTTTGATCTTTTTGTCTATTCCTCCTGCCAGTGATGCTTTTAGGATTGCATCTACATCATTGTTAAACATCTTCTATTCTTCCTTATTTCTTTTAGCTGGCCACTTGATCTTTGCTTTCCTCTCTGATTCAACGTGCTGCCTCTTGGGCTAACGTGTCTGCTCATCTGGTGTTACCCCTTCCCCTTGGCTGCCCCCTCGTTGACTGGGACTTGGACACTGTGGTCGCTGTGGTTAGATTCCTGGACCACCTCCTCCTCCTCCGTTTCACAAGGTTGCCCTGTGTGTTGCGTCAGTCGCTAAATAGGGGCGCAGCCCATTTTCCGCATGTGTACAGTATTTTCAGCCCCTGCTCATTTCAGTCCCCACTCATTCTTTAAGAGGTCGCCCGCGTGGCGGAGTGATTAAAGAGTCTGCTTTAGGAGTTAATCCTTATGTCGCGGGTTCGAATCCCACTGTTGGACGTGGAGACCGGTCCTTTGGATGAAACCTTATAAACTGAGGTCCCGTGTCACAGTAGATGCTGGCACGAAAAAGATCCCTCGCTGCTCAATGACCCTCAGTGCCGAGTATAGGACAAAATTTGCAGCTCTCCACCAGCAAGTGGTGGCGTCGTCATATGAGTGAAAAATTCTCAGAGGGGCGTTAAACAACATACAGACAAACAAACATTCTTTAAGGTCTTTCAACAACTACATGTGCTCAAATTCAAACTCTCTATCCTTGGTCGGCCCTGTGTTGTTACCGTTACATATTCCAAAACAGGTCGCTCATCCTCCCCCGCTCTCGCGCGACCCCGGGGGTATGTCTATGTATAGCGGATTCTAAAAGTTTCTCCTCAAGGAAGATGTGCTTTGGATTGCTAAATCTCCACAACCTTGATTGCCTGTCTGTCCAGACTGTCTCCTGACTATCCAGTTTGTCACTGCCCTATTCACAGTCGTCATCCAGACCTTCCTGGCCGTCACTGGTTGTCCAGAATGGAAATATCTATATCCATCTTGGTGATATTTGATGTGTCATGGTCCCGTCCTCAGGTGGATCCTCCTTCAATGGTTGTTTCGACGTTGTCCACTACACCAACTGGGGTGATCAAGTCTAATCCCGGAATAGCTCTCCGCCTTCGCTGCAACACATTAAATGTTCATTCTCAGGCAAACACAGAATACTTAGTGTTGCACTTTCCACTGTCACTGTTCTTCTCTCTTCTTCCATATCCACTGTGGGACATGGAGACCGGTCCTTTTGCATGAGACCGTATAAACCGAGGTCCCGTGTAGCAGTATATTTAAGTGCTGGCACGAAAAAGATCCGTCACTGCTCAATGCCCCTGAGTGCCGATAATAGGTCAAAATTTTGTAGCTCTCCATCGGTAAGTGGTGGCGTCTCCATATGATTGAAAAATTTTCGAAAGGGACGTTAAACAATATACAATCAATCTTCCATATCCACACATTGATGCCACTTCTGCCTCTCTGCCTAGGCGTCCAATGAGTTGCCGTTTCTCAGTGCCTGTTACACCTACAATCCGCATTTAAGTCCTTCCACACAGATTGCCCTAAAAACCACGTGCGGCATCCAACTTCCACTGGGAGACACCACACTGTCCAACCCCGTTGTTGACAATCTGCAACCAGATCCTGGTATTAATTCATTTTCCGCTCATGGGCTTCTTCAATTCTATCGTCCCCACGGCACCGTAAGTTAACAAATTGATTAAAAGCCAACATTTTACAAATTATATGGTCGATACAGTGATATCTTATTAGCAGATACAACCTATATTTAAGCCAAATGGTCACTAAATTTTTCATCGCAAGTGAGTTAAGTACATATAGAGGTCTCTATGCAAAATATCTAATCAAATTCCATAATTTCTCTACCTGCCGCACAGAAAATGTTAAGACTTGTTTTCTTATACATTCTTGGTACCCAGGGCATACGATAGCCAGTACACATCATGACGTCAATTAGATGTTATCGACCTCTACTACACAAGTTTATGAGAAACATCAACAAAATTGCTTCGGCGCAAGGGCATACCTTACTTTGTTTACAAAAATAGGTATAAAAAGACGCAGGATATTCCAAGAATTTCAGATATTGCTGCACAAATGTCGGCACT
>NW_026925974.1:0-10561 GCF_032062105.1 Saccostrea cuccullata | reverse complement strand
CGTGAAGTGTTTGTTATGCACTCGCAATTTGTTCGTAAATCAGATGCAAAGCAGACTTTATACAAACGCATTATTTGTGGTCAATCCGTATGCATTCGCTACGAATTATTTTAGTTCGTTATATGGACGTGATAGTCACGCTATATATCCGTTTTACACACTGTCCCAGTCCACTGCCAAACCGCAATACCCCGTCAGTTGCGGATATCGGCGGAAACCAGCGGATATACAGCGCAAAGACCGAGTATGTTTTGCGTATGCATTGCGTATGTATTGCATATGCAAGGCGGATGTCATCCGCAATCAAAATTTTGAGCAGCTCAAAAATCCTGGCAACGGAAAAACGTGCCTTTGCGGATAATTGCGAACGTGTACGGATGTCGGCCGACTCATACAAGCATGTTTCACGAATATTGCGAATGTTTAGCGAATATAAACCAATTTTGTGCGCAGTTCATACGCAAATCTTCCTTAACGCCAGTGGGACCGGGCCTTTACATATTCATTGTTAATCCACTAAGATAGAGAAATACAGGTCAATGTATTATGCATCATTGTCCAAAGGTATTGGGATTGATTGACTGTATACTGTTTAACGTCCCTCTCGAGAACTTTTCACTACTCTGGAGACGTCACCGTATGCCGGTGAAGGGCTTCAAATTTAGACCTATACTCGGCACTCAGGGCCATTGAGCAGTGAGGGTTCTTTATCGTGCCAACACCTACAATGGCATTAGAAAACATTTTGCACGGTAAATAAATACAGTGAGATAAACCATCTTTTCTCACATCATGGCAACTAGGAACTCGAATATTCGTCGTCTTTAGGTTGACATTAAAGATATAGTCCCGTGTTCTATTCGCTGTTTGTTTTGGACCAGACCAATTCGCCAATGGGACAGAATTTTAATATGTACATTTGCATATATCTAAATCCAGAGGTTTTACAGGAATAGATTCAATTAAGGTTTCACCAAAGGTTAGCATGTCCAAAAATTTATTTTTACAATAGCTCCAAAACTATGTGAGGTATAAAGTTAACACTTTTACAGTGTAGAAATATATCATTGATTAACAGACACAAAGTAACATATATAAAAATTTTTGCATATTTTTTAAAAAGTGCACCTGTTTAATGCTGTTCTCTTAGTGAACACCATCAATGTAGAAATAAAATATGTTTATTAATAGAGGGCATGTTGGACGTGAATGGTCTCTGAAAGGCTGTTATTGAAAGCATGATATGTAAAAAGACAAGACCCGTATAAAATCCAATATTTGCATTGTACTTTCGGCTTCAAGTGTTAACATTTGGACAATATAAACAGGGACACAAGAACTTTCAAGAGGTTATCGAAGTCCTACTTGCCCTTCATTGGTAAACATATATTGTTTCTGCAGTGATGAATTTCACTATAAGTTGTACTTAGTTGTATTTTGTAAAAGTAAATGCATTTCTTTTAAAGAGGTTTTCTCGATAAATATTATTTTTTAAGAATTTGTTATGAAGTTATACTTTCTATCTGTTAATCAATGATATTTATAAACTGTAAAACTTAACTTTATAAACCACATAGTTTTTGGAGGTATTTGTAAAGATAATTTTTGGGGCATGTTGATCTTTGGTGAAACTTTAATGCAGCGTATGGAGCACGACTATGCTATAAAACACATCCATAACTTTTTTCATTGGTGGAAAGAGGCAGGAAATATTCGCTTTACTCATGCAGTGTGCTCACTGGACGATACGAGTGGCTGGATGTCATACCTCAAGGTATCTTCCACGTGAAATGTACAGTCTGTTATAGTAAATTATATTTCATTAATTTGTTAACAAGAATTTTTAATTTATTTCTATTAATTCTTCATTTCAGAAATTGCCAACAGTAATGAAAGACATTATTTAATATCCTAGATATTGAATAAAGTGTTTCAACAAAAAATGTGTAGTTTCCCCATACAAATTTAGTACTTCGAGCAGGCATGGCTGAGTAAGAAAGTAAAATGGTGTGAAACTTCCGAGTTCCACAAAGTAATATATATTAGACATCACCTTTGCTTACTTAGAAAATCCGCAGAATTAACCTCCTCGGGCTGTTCATGAGTGAAGAGACCCAACTCTGTGAATTGTGCAGATAAAATGGCCTCCTTGTTACACAGCTTCCACGTACTTGAGCAGCAGGAGCTCTGAATAGGAGATATGCAATAGAAATGCAGGGGTCAGCAGCCTGAACTGGAGGGGGTATTTTGCGTTCTTTGAAGAACCACAGCCATAAGAGGACAAATCAGAGAGTGAATTCTTTCTTTAAGGGCTCAACACTAATCATCCCAGACTGCTTGCTTTTCATCAAAAGTTACTTGGACAAGCTAACATTGCAACTTTCTAAATTCGTAGGCATAGCGTATGGTACAACCGCTCTTATCTGGGATTCCGTCGTGGTAGAAGTCTTAAAGAGTATTTTCATAGATATACAAGGTTGAAGAAGCTGTCTGACATTGTATGAAAAAGACGAATCTCTCTTTGGCCAGAGAGCTAAGTATCATCGGGGTATTCCACTTGGACGAATGAAGGCATTTAAATCAATTATAAAGACTAGGATAATTTATATCTATTGTAAAGACTGGGATAATAAATAATAATACATTTCTTAGTAAGGTAGCTTCTGTTGCATATTCAAATAATATAAGGATAAAGTTTAAAATCATGCATGATTAAAATAAACATAGAAAATATTACATGATATATAAAACAAACAAAAAAAGTAGATTTTAGGATAAATGCTGTTGCTTACTTTTTCTTAATGACCCTCTTTTTTTCAGGTCTAAATTTTAGGGATGGTCGAGCGCGAGTTCAACGCCGCAATCATCTACCCGGAAGCAGATCGTTCTGTGGGTACTTTAATACCACTCATCCAAAAACACGTTGACCCTAGTGCTACCATTTACAGTGATTGCTGGACCACCTACTGTGAAAAGACCTTGGATACAGACACTTCAAAGTCCTCCATAAATACACATGTACCCCTCCAAAAAAGTCGTAGCTCGGGAGGAGAAGGTTGTCAGTGTCTGCACTAATCAGATAGAGGGAGCCTGGACACATGCTGAGGAGCATTTAATTCGGCGAATGTCTGGAACTAAAGTTTGAAGGACACTTAACTGAAATAATGTTGCGGTCTGAATAGAAAGGAAACCTGTGTGAGTCATTGACCATCTTCACCCTGGAATCTGCCCGATTACCAGTATACCACTCTTCTGGTTGACTCATGGTCATTGAACAAGGATGCTGACTCAACAGTGGTTGACTATACTATACTATACTATACTATACTATACTATACAGTAATATACATTTAGAGTTCTTACTCATGCAAACAAAGAATTTGTCATCTTTTTTAAAAATTGTTTCTTTTTTCACATCAGCTCCCTAGAAACTGAGAGTTAGGGCATGGTTTTTGAAGTACAAATCTTATTTAAGCCTTTATTGAAAATACCTGTGTTCCTCAAAATCCAGAAGTCTCCGTCGAGGCTGTAGCTCCACTGGTTTATACTCATAATAAAGTAAGAGAAAAGTAGCAGTTGGGACTTTAAACTTTTCAAAATTCAAGTCTCTTTTGTGGCAAGATTGCAATAAGACTACAACTGTAGAAGTAGCTTTAAATAAAACTTTACAGAGTTTGCAATTTTAGTTACCATTGCAACATCAATCATCAAAATCAAAAACACAAAACTGATAATCATGTATCTCAGTGTAGTCTACTTCACTTGCTTGCCAAATTGTATTATACTAGTAATCAGACTAAAACTGTATTTTGAGTGGCATTTTGAAAGTATTTCACAGAAATTTCTATATTTTAGTGACCAATGCAACATCGTGCATCGAAATCAAAAAACGTTATATAGAATTATGTATCTTTAAAAAGTGTAGTCTACTTGTGTGCCAATTAATATTGAAATCAGACCAAAAGTGTAGGAGGCGTAGCATTTTGAAACAATTTCACAGGGATTTCTATATTTAGTAACCACGGCAACACCGTTCATCGAAATCATAAATCCATATATGTATCTTAGTGTAGTGTACCTTGGTATTAAGTTATATTGAAATCGGACCAAAACTGTAGGAGGAGTCAATTTCACAGAAATTTCTATCTTTAGTAGCCACGGCATCACCGTTCGTCGAAATCCAATGCAGAAATATGTTTCTTACGCCTCTGCCTTCTTTCGCTGCCTGATGGAAGAGTGAGTCATTTGACCTCCCACGACATTTACCTCCTGTCTATAAACTATTTCAGCCAGCTGTTGACTTGCTTTAAGCTCCACCTTCCTGACCACCTCGAGAATCCACATTCTCCCGGAAGACCAGAAGTAGATATTAGCCTGTATGAACACCTACATCCTGCAGAGTCGTCGACCTAATGGTTTCGAAACAAAAATTATCCTGTTCCGGTTTGGTGAGCGTGAGAAGAGGGGTGACGCGGGGTGTTGATCCCAACCTTGTACAAGATCAGACTGTGCATGTTGACTTCACTCTGAGTGGCGCCCAAGAAATTGATTGATAATGGAATTAAAGTGCAAAGTGATGAAGGAGTGACAGAATCAGCATCAGTTGTTACTGAAGATGAAGATGGAAAGTTAAATTTTCATGGATATGATATAGATGCCACATTCAGTAGTGATCAGCAACGAGAACTCAGTTACTTCAGAAACATAAAGAAGCATTTAGTAACGATCAAGATGATTTAGGATTTACAACAACAGTAAAACATAATATAGAACTCACTAACAAGAAACTCATTGCTGTACCCCATATACGTGTACCTCCGCAAATGGTGCAAGAAGTAAAATCTTTGATCAGCTTGTGGTTCGTGGAAGTCCTAGTCTATATAGAGCCACAGCTGAGGTGGGTCGAAAAAAAAATCAATTCGTCTGAGTGAAGACTTTCGTCTTAATCAGAAAACGGATAAGGATGCCTCTCCTTTACCAAGAATCGGTAATTGTTGGATGGTTTATGTGGATCAAATTTTTAAAGGTCGAAAACTGTATATGCAATGGTGGAATTTCTGGAGGTTAATGTTGTGGAAGTTGTTCCAAGCAATTAGTTAATAAACGAAGGAAAGAAATGTCTTTGGCCTATAAGGTTTAAAGGCCATAAGCTTAGCCTTGCAGTAAAAGTTGCTGTGGCCCCATCTAATGAACTCGTCGTGTACACAGGTAATGAATTATAACTACTTTCATGAAATTGACTTTAAAAAACTCTAATGAATAAAAATTTTATATTAAAAATGTCCAAAAGCACTTGTACTCCTAAATTAATTTTCAAAATATATCCTTTTAAAATTCTGGTCCATATATTTATTTATTTCTTTGAAGGTACCTACAACCAAATCAGAAAAAAAAATTTGCTCTTGAATTGTTATGTAATAGATCTCCAGACAGAAACTGAGGATGAAGATATCAGCAAAAGAAAGAACAGGTATGTGTTATTTGCTGCAAATTTTGTTCTATACTCGGCATTCAGGGCCATTGAGCAGGGATGTATCTTTCACGTGCCAGCACCTACTGCAACACGGGACCTCGGTTTATACGGTCTCCACGTCCCGCAGTGGGATTTACTCCATACTTCGCGATTCTAGAGCAGACGCTCTAACCACTCCGCCACGCGGGCGACTCGAAATGATTTTAAAATTGGGACATTTCTTGATGTCTGTTTTAATATTTACAAGACCTAATCCACGCTACGAAACAGATTCTGAATCAGATTAACATGATGATCGAGCTGCAAAAACAGAAAGATCTCCAAGAAATATACTGTTACGTACGTAAAAGACCTGCAAAATGTCCACCTCCTGCCCCGATTATAAGCCCCCCTCTCCCCGTTTCCCTTACTGCATCATTGCCGCCGGCACTGTTTAAAGATATCATTACCGTCAGTTTTGACATTAAGCTTATGGAATACTAGACCAGTCGGGCTACTATTTAAAAACATTTCCCGCACACGTCATCATCGAAACTAGGTCATATACATGCGGCTTGTCGTGTTTAGTCCTAACTTAACTTAATCAACTTGTCATAATGCAATATCAATACCATACGATAAAAATTGTTCAGAGAATTTAAGTATAGTAAAAAATATATTATTATATTATATAATAATTTTAAAATAGCTTTATTTCGATTTACACGGTTTACCGATGTCATAAACGTGAATCTTTTGACAATGACAATCGTATCTTCTCGATCAGCCACTTCCATAGCTTATTCTTTCTCTATAGGAAAATGGCCGAATAGTTACGAATGCTTACAATGACTGCTGTTAATTATTGCGCATCGGTCATGCTGGCTGTTAGGCATGTAGTTTTCTTTCTACTATGCGGTTAGAAACATTTTGATTTTATTTTTCATTGATAATAAATTTGTGTGAAAATATATAAGTGCCTTTATTTTTCTCACACGACCAGTCGGTCTAGTACACAGACATTTTACCGGACCAGACTCATCTTTTACTTGACTCAGTCGGTCGGACGTGCCTTAATGTCAAGCCCCAGTCTATCCCAAAAGCACCGGTCCTTCGGACAAAACAGGTGAAACTTATTGGTCTGATGCACTAACTAGTAAAATCGGTCCGTTTGTCCGAGGTTTGTTTTGGTTGGGTTTTAAATATTATATTTTCTCTTTCATCAAATAAACCCATTAACTATATTATAATACCAAAACACATTATTAAACGTTTTGTCGATTGTGATTTTTTTTAAAAACCTGCTTGCGCCACGATGTTTCTTAAATATATTTATAGGACAGTACCAGGAAGAAAAGGAAAAATTTCAGTTATAAATATTTTAATGTGATATTTGTTTATTGATTCATATGAAATAAAGACACCTTGTTATGATCATTATATGATAAAAGTTGGAAAAAGTTGTGAAAATTTATTTGGTCCTGTGAAATTGTTTCAACTGTCTGTCTGGATGTCCTATGATGATTTTTCTTTTTTGCGAAGACTGAAACCCTGTTACCCATCATAGAAAGTCGACGGGAAATTCGAAACCACAAAGACTGGTTTCTTCAACCTTTACTTCACCCCAAACACCATCTACATCTCGTCAAGAAACAAAAGATTTCAAGACATCTTTTCCTGTTCCTACTCTACCAATTTGATTTGACAAAACTGCATAAAGAACCAACGCAGTACAGTTAAGGCAACATTTTCTATAAAAACTCACGGAATCCGATACATATAATGTTTAACAGTTTTATTTTTTAGCAAGACACTAGTTAAAACAGCTATTTGTGATCTTGAAGAGTATGTCCATCGCTTTTCACATCGGTATTTTTTGACATCATGTGACCCCCTGAAGTCACGTGGGCTCCGATTTTAGGTCAAAAAATGAAATGTCAAATTTAACCAAAAAGTGCAAGGGCAAGACAAACAAAAAATTAACTGCAAAATGTTTTATGTTGTCTCTATGTATCTATACTTTCTCAAAAGTGATGCTCATTCAGTTAGTTTTCCGATATAATTAAGTTATTCAGCTAAAACAGAAAGTAATGTATGAAAAATAGGATATTTTCCTAATTTTATCACGAATTATAAATTAACTAAAGAATTACAAAGTAATGAGCATCACTTTTTGAAAACTATACAATAAAATAAATAATTTAAAATAAAAACCTACTTTTTAGATTGTCGCCTTGCCCTTGCACTTTTTGATTAAAAAATGAAATCTTGGAAGAGTCAATCTAATTATAGTTTTCAAACGCATCACTGACCCAGCATGGGAGATAACTCTGGAGTTCTTGATATAGCTTGTTTACATCGTAATTTTAAAATGAATATACATGCGGGCAGGACTTGACTCTTTTTCTTTACTAAATCAAACGGTATGCATAAAAATCCTTGACATTTCTTTCTTTTCTGTGTATTCGTTCTCCATACGTTGTATACATTTAATGTCTTTCAAACCTCCCGCATTTCTTCAACGATGTGTATATAACGTTACACGTAGTAGATCTATTTCACACAAATAGGTATAAATATTGCCGATATATTTATGTAGAACACAAATGGTTAATTAAAATATAGCCTTCATTAATAATTAATTAGATAACTATTCCCCTCTCTCACTACTGTACGCATAGGCGTCGAAACCGGGGAGGAGGGGGGGGGGGGGGGCTTAGCCTCCCTACTTAATATTTGCAAATTATATACATAATGTAGGCATTGGAATTTGCCTTTTTCTTTTGGATTAACCCCCCCCCTTTCAATCAGCCCCCTTTCATTTTGCTTCCGACGCCTATGGTACACACACTTGTGTTATTATTTTTTTTCTTTCTGCATACGAGGTCATGTTCTACGATCGCTTTCAATCAGACTGCTTACTGTTAATTAAGGGATATAAACTAAGTTATAAGTTTAAGGTACTAATTAGAAAGAATTGGGGTATACTCCTGTATTTGTTAAGGGGACAGCTATTTTATTTTGAGGGTGAGGGACTGGCAGATTTTAAAAATAAATACTTGCAGATCAGTGATCTCCCCCTCCCACGAATCGGAGGTTTTTTTACATTTTTTTTTTTTTGCATGTAGGATTTTCAATGAAGAGGAAAATAAATAAATAATCTGTCCTTCATCTTATTGATCGGAAATAAATATTAATCTGTCCTTCATTGACATGAAAATGAAAAAAAAAATCTGACTTGGAAAAACTCGCCTGCCCCCCCCCCCCCCTTCCCTTCCCTTCCCTCAGAACAAATGGTGGTCCCCTATCCTATTTTGAAACAATTAGGGGGATCTCTAGTCTCCTGTTTTTGGTAATATTTTTGAAAGATAAATGAACACAATGCACATGCTGGAAATAAGATCTTGATGATCATTAGTACCCTCCTTACAAAATAGTAATAAAGTTAAGATTTTCATATCTTAATGGCCTTTTCAACACCTGTACAGTTAATATATGAAAAAGTCAAATTATTATTTATCTAGAAAATTTATTTAATAAACATTTCTTTTCAAATCCAATGACAGACTGTAGGAATGCTGGGCAGGTGCAAATTATTTCCATCACCTCATGTTCTTGTGGATAAAATGAATTCTGAAAATAGGAGAAAATCAGGAAATACCATTATTGAAAGTAATTTGTGTTTAAAAAATTTAATAAAAAAATGCATGGAAACATTTAACATAGAATTTACATACATGTGTAACGTGAAGCGGTCACCCATCCAAGGGTTAAACAGGCTCGCCGTTGCTTAACTTGCCTGAAATAGAGGGAGACTCTACCGCATCACCAGAAAAGCTAGCTCACTGGCGAGGCAGTATAAGTTCCCTATATACTATCCGCTACACATGTTTTCAATTCTTCTGTTAGTTTTATTATCAAAACTTTGTATGGTTTATAGCTTATATTGAGCATACCATTTTCCTTAAATGATGGATTAACTTGCTGCCTGAATGAATCCATTTTCCAACATCTGGGAATTGCTAGGCCTACAACACAATATATATGCAGTTATATACTATGAGATTACTAAATATACATTGTAGGATAAAATGGCATTACATTTGACATAACAAATTATGCTACATTGTATATTGTAGTGAATTTATGTTATTGATATAAATGAAAAAAAAAAATAAATTACAAAACTTCTCTGGGAAAGTGAAACCTCTGACATTTACAATAGTTATTGATAGAATATTTTCTATAAAAAAAATTCCAAGTTTCCCCTTTACCAAAATGAAAAAAAAAACAATATGTAAAGCACATGCAAACTTTAAAAATGTGAAATGCTTTAGAAGTATACATACCCTGTGGAGAAATGATGCATTTTTTATTTATTCACTCTTTACGCCTGAAACTCTGGACAGCTACAATGATAAAAGTATTATACAAATATTTTTAATGTACATGTAATCTAAACAAAAAATGATTTTTTTTTCATTAATTTAGAAATTCTAGAAAATTACAACCATTGATCTGAAGTGGGGCTTTTATGTTTTCAACACAATGTTACGGATATTTTTTTTTTAATTGTGTAGCATATTTGTATGTCAAAATACATTATTCTTTGTTTAGGCCTAGTCACTAGTGAATCATTGACTGAAACAATGAAAACATCTCATTCAATTTAAATTTGTGTTACAGATGATCTCCATTATTACACATATTGTCTCAAAGAAAATGAGCTAATTGACAGGAACTCAGTACATATTTAGTGCAGTTAATTTTTAATAATTCTAAAAAGTGTGCAACGTACTTAGTATAGGAGGGGGGGGGGTTGTTACACACAAGGCACTGCATAATTAGGCTACAGTTTTTCACTGACTGTACTAATACATTTAAATGAACATGAACACACTCGGTTTTTTTTTTATGTTAACAAAAGCATGTCTACATATTGTAGATCTACACATGTACCTATACATATGCGTATACATACCTGGCCTGGAATTACAGTGCAGTGATTGATCTACGGAGCTTGAACTGTTGCAAATCGTCTCAGTTTTCTGCTATTTTCCGAAATATTGTCCTCATATTCTTGTAAAATGGAGAAGCAATGCCTTGTCT
>NW_026925973.1:0-106870 GCF_032062105.1 Saccostrea cuccullata | reverse complement strand
TTTAGAACAGCACAATTCCCATCTCTTTGATTAAGTTATACAATATTATACATACGGTAAATCATTTTTTTAGATCATAGTAGCTGTCCTTGTAAGAATAATACAAATGTTGTGTTTAAGTGAAACAGGGTACAGGTGCCACAAATTTTAAAAAAAAAGTTAATGTGCAGAAATATTTCTAACCGACTTAATTGTGATTTACTTCTTTAAAAAATAAGAACTTAAAAGACGGTTTCAAATTGAGGTATAAATTCAAAGAAAGTTTCAATTTAAGGTACGGTATATAAATAATTCAGATTCATTTGTCCTTTATTAGCCTATTTACTACGTTTCTACTCCATAACTAAGACAGGCGAAGAAAATGAATTGTATAATCAATGGAAACTTAGAGCTTTAAACGTTTTAAATAAACTATTAAAAAACGATTGATTGTTTATAGTTTAACGTCCCTCTCGAGAATTTTTCACTCATATGGAGACGCCAACACTTGCCGGTGGAGAGCAGCAGATGTTGTCCTATACTCGGCACTTTGGGCCATTGAGCAGGGAGGGATCTTTTTCGTGCCAGCACCTACTGCGACACGGGACCTCGGTTTATACGGTCTCATCCGAAGGACCTGTCTCCACGTCCCACAGTGGGATTCGAACGCGCGACGTAAGGATTGACTCCTTACTTCCTTGCATGGAATAAAGAACGTATATTTTTTTCATGAATGTTTATAAAAGGAATAAACGTTTTCAAAAAACAAGTTTACATATCTTTGCGTATCTGAATTTATTATTTCTCAATTGAATTCTTCGGTGATACTGAAAATACACGATGTTTTTATTTATCGTAACAGTTATAGGGAATAAAGGTTCGTGCGTGTGTGTTGGTGAGTGGATGCTGTCTAGTAAGATTTTTTTAAAATATCGGGATCGATGTGCTTTTCGCGAGGGGTGCCCCGTTTTGCGCGCGGTGTCCTTCTGCATCGGATTCTCTCTCTCTCTATATATATAAATTATATATTTCTTTAAATCTTTAAGTGTTACTACAAGCGCTTTATATATTTTTATAAATTGAATTACATAATTTTATACAAAAAGAATAATTTGTATGAATATAAACAAATACTATTTTCCTACTGATTATGTTATAAAGCGTTCCTAGATTCTATCTAGACCCCCCCCTTTTTCCAAATTACCAGATCTGCTCTAAAATTAGCATGAAAATAGTAATAACATATGAAATCTCTTAAGAATAGTTAGATACTAGTCGCTTGGAAGAAAAAAATTAAATACTTTCTCAAGTTTCTAACTCTCGAAACGATTGAAGTTAATAACATGTAATTTCAAGATTTTTTTGAAAATTGAATTAGACGCAGGCGACGTCATTACGTTTTCACTGAGTAACGTCAAAGTTATTTTTGGAGCGCCTCACTAAACTGCTCATAAAATAGGGAAAAGGTGAGATATTTTCAAAATCTATGTATATTTGCATTCAGAAAGAGTCCGGCTATCAAAATTTACCAAAAAGTCAATTTGTGAAAATTTGACCTTAAGGGCCCTTTTCTCGTGACGGCAGTCATTTACCATACAGGCCCATGACCTGTCGTGCTCACATGCTGAGAACAGTTTAACATATACTTTCATTGTAATTTCTTAATACAAGTGCTCTGACTACGCACATCTCTCGGTTGTGTTCAAGCATAGATACAAACCTAGATGTTAGATTACGACAAATTGATTTGTAGGTACAAACAAGACCTGTTTATTATATATATATGGTTATGTCACTGGATTAGTGGATGGAACTTATTACCACTGCAGTATAACTTTCCCTCAATTGCCCTGTAAAAGTCAAGAAAACGATAAAAACAATCATATTATATATTCCCTTTGCTATCCATTGTTATCTATGTACTGTAATCCGAAGTGGTTTTAAACTCATTGTACTTGGTTGTTAACGGTTGTGCAAGTCGCACATTTAGAAATAATTCCACATTTTTAAATTTGAAAATGTGAGATTCTTATCAGTTGTACTCTTTCCCCCCCCCCCCCAATATGTCCTTTCCAGCATCATTGAACAAGAATCAATATCGTGCACAAATACCGCAATAGAATTGTTCACAGATCTTACAAAACTATGTTAGGTAGAAAAATTGTAGATATAATGTCCAACTGCCATCCTTAAAAATTCAATATTATGTCACATTACTGTCACATTATCAAGTCTGTCGCATTAGAAAAATCATCCATCTAATCCCATATCATGCCTCATTCAATAGCAAGCAACACACAATGTTTTTTGTCAAAATCATTTGGCTGTCTTTAAGTTATAATTATTCCCGTGCTTTTCCATAAATAAGGAAAGTATTAATAAGGTAAGTAAAAAGGGGTACCTTTATCATCACCATAGCACCCCACCTCACATGAACGAGTGCTGTTGTTAACTCGTATATTGTGGCGCTATTTGCGCATTTACTTTGATTTTAAACATCGTATGACATCTTGTGGCGCTATTTGCGCATCTGTGGCGCTATTTGCGCATTTACTTTGATTTTAAACATTGATAAAGCAAATCTCAACATTTTTAGTACCTGGATATGTTAATGGGATATTGGACCATTGAACAATATTGTAATGATTTAACATTGATGACATTGTTAATGGGATATTGGCCCATTGAACAGTATTGTATTTCACATTGCTTACATTGTTAATGGGATATTGACCCATTGTATCATATTGTATTGATTTTACATTTTTGATGGGACATTGGCCCATTCATTTGACATGGATACTATTTAAATGGGATATTGGCCCATTGTATCCATTTTGCGTGGCGTTGTGCATTCGCGAAATTTACCCAGTGCACAATATTTAGCCCATTTGGGGCCGCCACATTTGTTGTTGATTGTTGGGGAGACGACCCGGCGGCCGCTCCCAAATTTGTCATTTGTCACCGCGACCAGATACGCCAAACTTCAAATAAATCCTATCAACTAATTAAGCGTTATTTTTTATAATAACATCTGAGATAAATGAATGTTGTTAGAATTTGCATCTGCCTCGGATTTCGAGATGATTTTTAATTGTATTATCTGTCCTATAATCTTTATAGAAAATTTCAGAATATAATAAAATGCAGTCTTAGTTTCATGAAATTTTTATATCGACTGAATGACCTCCTTCCACTCCCTTCCCCCAAGCAACTACATCACATACATACCGACTTCATTTTTCTCTTCTGAATCTACCGTGAAACATTTTTAAATTATGTTGACCCCGCCTTCTCCATAAGTTCAGTACTTAACAGAAATGGCAGAATGAATTGTAATTAAAAAAACCCTCTATAATTGATTGGTCTACCGGTAATAACTAACCAATTGACACCCCATTCAGAAAGATCCGTACAGGCGGTAGTGTTACACCAGAGGGGATTTAGTGAACACCAAATCGTCAGTAGAGTAAACCAAATACTAGTAATATATTAAAATATCAAATCCTTTATGAATAGAAACATGCACGTCAACGATAACAGGAATTAGAATCATGTAGTAACATGATCACTTTCGACATGTTTTTTTAATTAAGTTTTAAATTCATTGTCATATCAGATAAATAAATTACAGTAAAATAAAATTTGCAACCTATACGTGAATAATCATGTAGGTTTTTTTTTATCATGTACAAAGTCTTTTTAATAACTTATAACAGTTGCAAAACAATTTTAAACCGAAAATCTGACATACACATACGATGTATAAATAGGAATGGGAAGCGCCCATGGCACTTTCAGTGGTTCAGTTGCTCTATTCTCAGCGTAAACGTTTTGTTTGCGTTGCAAATATGATTAGCTATGTTTTTTTCGTGATTATAAATGAACAAATACGAGTATGTTTCTTTAGAAAATTAATTTTTCAAGAATGTTCAAAATCATAATTAAAAATTAATGGTTGTGATTTAGTTTTAATCTAACATACCAGTACCGTAAATTTTGGCGATAATAGTAATGCCAGACTTAAAACTTTATTATTTTTTGATAATGTTTCCGTATGTAAATTTTTCTACGACGAAGAATGGCAAAATGTTGTAAAGCAGAAAAATAAGAAAAAAAAAAAAAAAAGAAAGAGAGGGTAAGAAAGAGCAAATGAGTGGTGTGAGAGAAATTATGCTGGGAGAGGGAGACATAGCTGAGGGGGGAAAACGAAAGGGAAACTTTTTCTCTTTCTTTTTCACCTGCCCTATTCCAATGTTTCCTGGACTCTCTGCTCCTGGATGGAGCGGGGAGATACTCCTGGTAGGAGTGGGGAGAAGATGACTCTCTCATACTCCTTTCTCGAGGAGAGAGGAGAGAGAGAATGGAGAGAGAGAGGAGAGACAGAGTGGGGAGACAGAGAGAGAGAATGGGGATAGAGTGGGGGGAGAGAGGAGATAGAGAGAGGAGAGAGAGTGGGAAGAGAGAAACTGGGTATGGAGAGAAAAAGTGGGTATAGAGAGAAAGTGAGGAGAGCGTAGAGGAGAGAGAAAGAGTGGGGAGAGAGAGAGGAGAGAGAAAGATTTTAGAGAGAGAAAAGAGAGAGAGAAAGAGGGGGAGAGGAGAGAGAAAGAAAGAGGGGAGAGGAGAGAATGGGGGAGAGTGTGTGTGTGTGTAAATTTTTCATTTCCAATATCTCAAAACCTTTTGAGTTTTTGCAATTAACTTTTATAACATAACTCTATTCCTCTATTCCCCATCGCCCTTCTGTCCATCCCTCCTTTCGACTGTTTTTCTGTCTGTCTATAACACTTTCATTTCCAAGCAATCTCTGAGAAGACTTTGAACTTTTGCGATTAAAAACTACATGACAACTCCTTATGGCCCAAAGAAGACGCTTATTGATTTTTAAGTCAAAAGGCTTAGTAGAGGGTAAACTAGACACAATTGGTTTTTTTGTAAAATTTTGACAACGTAGAACGTGATATAAACATCTATATTTACGATATGTATGTGACCTTTTGTTTGGATTTAATTCAAGGCTATGTTAAGTTCATCTATGGCCGAGGGGAATGATTTTCGCTATGCATGTGAAAGGCCCCCGTTTCGACTCCCAGTTGTGCCTTTTTTTTATCAATTAGTATATAGATTGTATTAAGCATCTGAAATGAAGAAGTTATGACGTATGATGTATACAAACTATTATTATTGTGTGATAAATATTTTATATTGAAAAGAATCTTTTGAAGAATAAGCAGTCACATCTTTATATCCATATTGGCATTTTTTGTTTGCTTCAGTACATAATTTAATAATTCTGCAAATCCAGGCAAGGGATTTGACCCCCAATCTGAGCATCTGTCCCTTTTTCCTTCAGCGGGGGACAAAATTCTTTGAATTGGCTTGTTTCGATATAACTTCCATTGCCAGTTATTTTCCAAAAGGTGGACGAATGGGAATATAAAACGCTCCATCAGCCTCAGATCCAACGCATTGTTTACAAGTGAAGAAATTATCCGGGTCCCATTTTTTCTTGATTTTTAAAAGACGCATATAATTTCATGAAATGTTGGTAGTAAAGTCTTTGTCGGGGAAATAATTACAACAGGTTAAATAATCCTTAATACTAAAGGTTAAAATAAAATCATTAAAAAGAAAGTCTTTAACCGCTAAAACGTTTAATGTATACTTTCATACTGCATTGATGTTTTAAGTAAAGAAGGCTGAATGAGCACCGGAGACGTTACTACATGTACATGCAACAGCCTGATTCAGCGATTTTATAAATGACCGAAATTATGTTGTTTTCAGGAATCCAGAACTCCAGAATCTTCGTTAGTAAATGTAGATAAACCATGCACAAAATAATAATAGATGGGAATGTTTTGAAAGTGTTCAAACAAATTGTATGAATTTGTAACAATTTGTATGAATTATAACATTTTAGCGATGTATCATGTTTGCCATTTTTACATTCGGTGTATTGAGTATAACCTCATCAAACAGATTATGAAAAGGTCGATAAACATATGTTCAATCTGTTTAATTCTCAGTCATGAAATATTTTAGATAATGGGACTGTAACTTACAATGTATGCAAGCATCCGTAAATTCAAGACAAAATTTGCACGAAGTATCGAAAGAAATAGAGCAGACACGCGACACAGGAGAAAGGGGGGGGGCGAATTTTTTCTACATTTTTTGTACAACATGAGAAGGTGTTCAACAATAAAATAAATTGAGAAGCTCAAAAGGTCTTTCTTCAAAATCGACAACTTAAACTAATTCCGGAAGAAGCGACCAAATAAAATACTCTTTGTCGTATCTATAGAGAATACTTTTTTTAAAAAGTAAACTTAACTATTTATCGATAACAGTTCACGTTTTATTTATGTAAACGGTAGCGTTAACTGTCCCAACCCAGTTTATACCGTATAAATTGGATAGCTGTTAAATTCATTCCACAAATAAAAGAGAAGTAATTCAGGTAAATTTTCATTGCATCGCTATTTAAATAAATATACCCTAGTTTAATGCTCCTGTTAAATTGCATGTGCATCACGATGAAACAGCTGGACATTAAATTTAAAAAACTTTCTTTAAAAACTTGTTTGTTTGTCCTTTTAAAATGAACCGACTAAAATCTTTTTAAAACTTCCAAATTATTAATTCCGGAATTTCCCATCCTATCAACAACTTTTTTTTATTTCAGAAAGTATGCCTTCAATCTTTTTCAACACTGAAAATTTCCGACAAAAAAAATCGACCTACCTACCGATGTAATTTTTTTTTAACCCGAATAGGGGGAGGGCAAAAAGACTTCATTTTAAAAACGGCCTTACGGGAATTTTTCAGCCACCACTGGAAATCTTTAAAAAATACACACTTAATTGTGAAAAAGAAAGATCAAACAGACACTTGACGGAGACTAAGTTTTTAATGAATAAACTACATCAAATTACACCCAAGAATCTGTCTTAGCATATAAATAAAACAACATCCCCGTGTTCTACTGGGGAGAGTTTCTCTCAAGGAGACGTTTTTACGTCGCATTTACCTTGTTGACTTGAGACGCGTCTTTTGGCGTTACGTCATAATAGACATAATGGAGGTTTTTGCTTGGCGCATCACATATGTGTATTTTTGTTATCATGATACTGCCGTGTTTTTGCATTATATATTTCAGGAATCGTCGAGACGCACGTAACACAGCCGTCATCCGTCAACGTCGCGGTGCAGTTACAGATGTCTTTCTATCAGGATTGTGCCATGAAGATGATGTTAGTTCGTCATCGTCAACCCCACCTCACATAAACGAGTGCTGTTGTTAACTCGTATGACATACTGTGGCGCTATTTGCGCATTTACTTTGACATGGACATGACATGGATACTATTTAAATGGGATATTGGTCCATTGTATCCATTTTGCGTGGCGTTGTGCATTCGCGCAATTTACCCAGTGCACAATATTTAGCCCATTTGGGGTCGCCACATTTGTTGTTGATTGTTAGGGAAACGACCCGGCGGCCGCTCCCAAATTTGTCATATGTCACCGCGACCAGATACGCCAAACTTCAAATAAATCCTTTAAACTAATTAAGCGTTATTTTATATAATAACATCTGAGATAATAAATGCTAATACTGCCATTCTCAGCATGTTGTCACTTTTAATAAATACCTATATCTTATCCAAACGAAAAAACATTAACAGTTTATAAACAAATAAAAAGACCTAATCAATTGAGAAAATAAATAGGCTGCAGAGAAAATCATAATCTTTAACAAAGTAACTTAGTAAACATGAAGAAAAAACACGAAAGGCCATTTATGGCACTTCGGATTTGCAAAGAAATGTGTTGAATCCAAAAATAAATCGTGAAAAAGGCAAACCACAGACCCTTGGAAATCAATATCAAAGAAAGGATCAGGTAAAGAAAGGAAGAAAGCATTCCCTGCATGTCGACCAGTCAAACCCGTCGTGGACCTTTTCACTTGATTCGGTATCTTTAAAGAGGCTGGGGTGGCAACCATTTTCAGACTATTTCAATCTCCCTTAAGAGAAGAGCTCCATATAAAGATATACAAAAAATGATCGAATTTTAAAACTAAAATGTATGAATTTTTTCTTTGCCAAATGATAGTTGACAGCATATGATACCGTATCTAAAAAATAAGTTAAATCTGATGGTTAATTTGTTGTTAATTTGTTGCCTACCAGCCTCCTTAATGGATGAGTGTTTTAAGAATAAATGCATATTTTTCCTGGTAAAATTTCAATACGTATTTGCAAATCAATTAAAAAACAAAGTACAATGAAAATATCGATCAACCATTTGTTTTCTTTTATAATCTAACAGATAATGCATTCAGCCTTGTCTACAACAAAGTCTTGACTGTATTCCTTGTCGTACTGTCATCTGTGTTTATTTGCCTGCTTGCTCCTCATTTTTGGAATAACTTGCAGGTAAAATAGATATTTATTTTTCCTAAGTAACAAACCAGTCATTAAACCAAAGCATAAAATATTCTACTGATTGTATAAATAAATGTATTATAGAAAATATCATACCATAAAGAAAGAAGAAGGACATGGTAAGCTAATGATGAAATATTATTTTATCACCTATTCTTAGCAAGAAAATGTAAACCAATAACAGTGTAGCTTATTACTTCTCAGACGTACTTTACATGTCCATGTCATTGATTTTTTTTTCACTTATAAAATCTTCATAATCGTGCAAACTTGTCTCATGTGGATTAAAATTACTAAGAGGAAGACTTCAAAATATTCAAGTTAAAAAATCAATTTCATTTTGTTTCCTATGTAGAATTATAAATATCAGAATGTAATCATTTCTCAAATAAGAGTAGTAACGTACGTGATTTTAATGAAAAAAATTCAAATTATTATTTTCATACTTTGAGACAAGTTTAGGAGTGATCAACATCTTCAAAAAGAAAAGAAATATATAGATAAATTCAAATTAGATCAGTTGAGTGCTGAAGAGAATACAATGTTAGAAGCTCACCATAGAAAGTCCATTGTACCGTCCACTAATCACAAAAAATTACATGTTTAATATGTTGAAAGAAATAAAAGCAAGTTGGTTATTAAAAACCTACTGAATCGTAAAGTGTACTACATATGGAATTGAAAATTGTTTTTATGAACAGATATACAATCATTATTGTTTTCAATGGAGATGAAAGAACATAACAAAACTTGTATTTTAAAATGAATATTAATTTCAGAACCAAAATTCCTTTAAATAAAATGCTTATTAACTAGAGGTCTCATTCGGACTGATTTAATTGAATTTATTACACTGTAGAAAGAAAAAGATGAAAATTATAATAAGAAACTTGTTACTTGATATTTCCAAATGATATTTTATTTCTTTTTATTTTTTAAGATGGTTTTCATAATGTGTTATATATAAAACCAAGAAGGAAACAGAGAAAACAACACTTTAAGCAGAGAAGATACGTCTGGAGATCCACTTTATGGATCCTGTGAGGACCCTTGTTATAGTACATTAACACTGATCCTATACACCCATGTAATCAAAACGGATCTTCTGAAGATTTGAATCCCTATGGCTATACGTATGAGGGGGAGGGAAATGTGGCTGGAGTACAAGGAACGAACGACAATAATATTTATTTGGATAAAGAAAGTGTACGAATGCATATAATCTCAACTCAAGGACAGTATGAAGACCCGTGGAGAAACGATTGTGATAACTCCCTTCTGCGTCACTCTTCACAAAGGAGGTTTGACCTTATGCCAGTAGATGAATCTAACAGTGCTTTACGGGGAAAAGAATATGGACCGTACGAACTGGCATCTAGAAAGTAAATGTGAAAGTCTTGATCAGGAGAAGTAACACGAAGATCCTATAAACGATGACACATGTAGGTCGTCTTATTAGTATATTAACATAAGTAAATATTAAGCAAATCAATGAGTGTCCTCTCAATAGAAATCTATAAAATGATTTTTTTTTAAGTGAAGTATCTGCCTCACAGCAAAATTTATGATGTTCCACTCGTATTTGCATAAGTCTAGAATTAAACTTGAAAGCTACTTATATGGTGTCGCCGTTTTGTAGGCGTTAAAAGTTGTTTGAGTGGGTATAAAAGAAAAATGATTCCCAGGACCTATCATAAATTTACTTTCAGGTAGGTCTACTTCAGACATGCTATCAGATATGCTATATTTTCCGGAAAATGCAGCATTACACATATTAAATATAAAAGTTTAAGAATCACGCAATTAATACAGTATATATGTACATGTATTTCATGTTTATATCTATTTCAGAAAACCATATTCCAGTTTGCTAAATATTCAGACAATGAATAGATTGGCTCATATGTTAAAAATTGTAAGGTGTCAACTACGATACATACATGTACATATTGAAGTCAGTATTCAGTCATTTATTTAGACCTATGTTAGGAAATATCAGTAAAGAGGAAGAAAAAACTAAATATACTTCAGTTATTCAACTTCCCCATCTAGATTTTTATAGCTGATAAGTGTGTCTGGTGGCGCAAATGTTTTGATATATGATTTATTATATAACGAATAAAGTCAAGTAGAACACTCAACGTTTTTTTGTTATCAAAAAATTGATGATATCAAATGCAAAAGCAAGATAACGCCTTTATTTAAACAAATGATAAATTATAAAATTCCAAAGATGTGTTTATAAAAGTGAAAGTCTTCAAACAATCTTTATTTTAATTGTCTATTTTCATTGTTTCTTAAATTAATATTAAAAATGTGGTCATTTGATAAAGTCAATCCAAGGATATATCGACTTCAAAGAAAAGGATCGACTTTGTCTCCAGTCTATATGCTCTGCTATAAAGTTTATACTGTAGAAGTCTTAAATTTCAAGTGTCTAAAATTTCACGGTTTGTTAGAAAGTTACCTTTCACGGTAGTTTCAATTTCGCAGAGAATCATTCATAAATATTCAGGTGCTATGCCTGTTTTTAGGAAGATATGAAGTGAAGTAATAAAAACGATGGTTTAAAGTTCGCGGAAAATTCTTAAATCGTGAACATAGTGAAATTAAAATTTCCGTAATGTTTTTCACTTCTACAGTATGTAGATCTACCTCATAACAGAGAGGGAGAGAATGAGAAATAATAATGAAAACAAGCCGTAGTTAATTATAACTTTGACTTGTAAAACTTAACACAAGCTTTACTGTATTAAACAGGTAGCTTGTTAAACTCCTAAACACTTGATTAAAACGGGACACAAGTCGTGGTCATTTATAACACTGACTTGTTAAACCTACGCAAGCTTTACTGTATTAAACGGATTCAGCTTGTAAATACTACGGGCCAAATACGATAAGTCCGGTAATCTTTATTAAGTTAAAAGTAAAGTGAAATTAAATTCCGAAATTCTCTAATGAAAAATTCTATGAAAAATTCGAAAGAAAAATTTACGTATCTAGAAAAATAAAATTACTGAATCTAAACAAAATAAAAATTGACATTCGTTGAATTAATCAACTTTAGTCATCATAAAAGAGAAAGATAGCAAACGTATAACTTTTGTTACGTAGTTTGCCGTAAAATAAAATTTAAATAAATGTAGAGTAAAATTGTAAAATAAAATAACCCTAGATAAATTAATTACTGAAGAGAACTACTCAGTCATAGACTGTTGAGTTCTTAAACTACCGATCACGGACAATAGTATTTTACTATTTAATGTCCTTCACGGTTAAATCCTATCCTAACTAAATAAATGAAAAATTAAATAAATTCCTAATTTAAATAAAAGATAGACAAAATTAAAAGTTAAAATAAAATCCTAACAAAAATCTACAAGCTCCGTAAAACGGACCTACCAAATCAAAATAAGCAGAAGAGTGACTAGAATTTCTCAGCGTCTAACTTTTATATGACTCAAGGACAGAAAATGACGGGAAAAGACGGAAAATGCTAGAAAAAGACGGAATTATTAATTATGAAATTTCATTGGATTAATAACTAATGATCAATTATATCGAGCAATCTGATTGGTCAAAAGTAAAGCATCACGACCTTTCACGTGAACAAGTGTTACCAAACATTCTATACAAATGCAAAATAATAATTTCTCACATATTATCAATTAAAACAAAATATGTTTCACAACAAATAATTTAAACAAAACATATTAAACTCAAAACAATATTTAGTTTGTAACAATCACTATTGCACTTGTAATATAATTTGTATTTCCCGCGTTTTGTCCCTATGCTTATTATACCCATAAGTCCTTGCAAAATAGCTTAGCCGACCAGAACAATTGAGGCCTGGTCATTCCCGGCAGAGAAGCGTAGCTGCAGACACGTTTCTGATTCGAAGCAGCTAGTATATGTACATAGCAGCAGTGCATGCAATATTTTGACACTGGCACGGAGACAGGTCCGTGATAAGTATTACTTATGATATTATTTGCTTTGTATATAGTTTTTTTTATGCAAATTTATTATTGAGTACAACTTCGTTCTTATTTCTGAACTTGGCCAGCTCTCACCATTTTACCTGTTGTTCACTCAGGTGTGACGGTTAGCGAGAGTGTTCGAGTGGCTGTTGTATTATATCGATAACGTTTAAAGTTCTCATTGTTAAATGTTCGCTATTTTCTTGTACTCAGTTTTGTTACTTTGTGTAGAATATTTTGTCCATTTAAATTTTGGTTTAAATGTCTGGGCGGAAGTCAATGACCGGAAGTTGAAAGTAAGGTGCGCCATATTGGCAATAATTTGTTTTTGACTTATGTTAACTGGTAACCATTATACTTAATACTTTTTGATTATTTTTATATTGAGAATGAATTGCCAAACATAGTGGTATTGCCAAACATATGTAGTGAAACATGTGACTTATTAATATGCATCATTGTAGCGTCGAAGATATTGGTACTGGATATTGGGTACATGCACTAAGCTGAGGGGATCGTCTGATCGTGGTGACACAGCGAAAGGTTCCTGGACTAAAGCCCGGAAGGAGGCTGTGTGTGTGATCAAGACTCGGTGATGGTGGACAGACACAGATAAGTCAAACCACGTAACGTGATAGTTCGTTAGATGAACACTAGTCAGGTTGGGCACACCCCCCCCATTTGGTTGATCCACTCCCGTTTAGTGGTCTATAGCCTAAATGGTATACATACATAACTGACCAAATGGTGGTCTTTTTTCTTCGCGCCAATATTGCATTAAATTAAGAGAAAGGCGCATTTGCACGAGCATCAGGAGATGATCTCGAACTCACCCTTAGACTATATAAGGCGATTCGCCCAACATTTCATGCGGCAATTTCGATAGCGGAGGCTGAGAATAGTACGTAGAAGTAAGTAGTACTGTTATTTTGACAACTTAATGCTATATAATTTAAATATACCTCTTAAATGTTGAAAAAATTTCCTGTGGGCTCTTTCTACAACTTTCATACTTTACAAATCAAAGCTTCTTATTGATCATGATCATCCAGAACCAATGAAAAGTCCCGTTATAATTAATTACAGCAGCTAAACGTTTGTACGGAACATCATTAGAGTACAAAATACATAGATTTTTTTATCTTGGCCATTAAAGTATAATGTATTTATAGATTTTAATCAGAGAATTTTCACAAATATTCTCTATTGTTGTATGATTTGTTTAGATATGCCATTTCCCAAGAAATGTAGCATTAAAACCCATGCAACAATTTGCAAGGACTCTGAACAAAGGACCCTTTTCAGAGTTCAGGGAAAAAAAGTGAGAAGTGAGATTATTGAAAAGTTAAAGGAAGAGGGGGAACTTAATCCCAAAGGAACCTACATCTGTGAAAGATGTATAAAGCATGCTGAGGTAAATTATAAATAAATTTTCCATATTATATCAGTCACGCAGGAATGAAAAGGGATAAAGTGGGGGGGGGGGGGGGGGGGGTATTAATATTTTCAAATGATTTTCATCCATGCATATATAGTAAAATGTTACATGAAAATGAATTTATATGAATTAAAAAACAAATTATATGAATAAACATTCAGAAATTAAAAATATACCCTCTCCTTTCCTTTTTTCCTTTAACGATTTGTTTTGTTTAAAAAAAAGACTACGATCATGCAATCTTCTCACAGGCAAGAATTGTCCCTAAAAGAAAAAAAGACACCATTGTTGCGGAGATGGTGCAAAAAATTGAGAATGGTGACATTGAAGAAGATGACTTGGAGATGATTATGTGTGCAATTGGTTCTTTTATTAATTTTTTTAATCATGTAAAAAAAAAATGATTACGTTTGGGTCGGCGGTACATCGTACCTGTTTCATTCAAATAATTACAGCGAACGCATATTAACAAATGAATTGCATGAAGTCGCACCTTTTTTTTTCTTTTTTACAGGAAGAAGAGAATCTTTAAAAGTTTTTGATGACAGTTTAGTTGCCGGTTCAATTTATAAAAATGATGACATGTTAAAACATTTTGATCCAGCTCGTAAGATTTTTATGCATTTCTAATAGTTTTTTTTTTTAAATTAAATTCATAAATAATATTACACTTTTCAAAAATAAATTTAATAAATTATTTTTTGGAACCTCTTCGTTTTCTTTTCATAGGCTACATGTCTGAGAGGAATGGTCCTCTTCTTGCCTTTTTAAAGGGGTTGATGCATGAGGGGGATTTCTATCAGAAGGAAAAAGCAGTGGTTATTAGCAATGCAGTGGACAGCGTTTACTACCTTGTAAACACAAAATTTGTTGCTCCACTTGCATTTGCTAAATCCCTTCTTATATACACTAAGACAGGTGTTTTTTTTTATTATTATTATTAATAATTTTACAATCACGCAATTAAATATTTTCTTCATAAATTTTAAAACATTTTGTTGTGATTTTATTAAATAAAAAAGAATTTTTTTATTTCCATCTCTATTTATAATTTATATTTATTTATTTACTTATATCGATTTGTTTATGTTATTAGGTAGCAAAGAAGGCGTCAATGTTGCTAGTGCTGCAACACCAAGCGGAAGCTATACATCTATACTAAACTGGCTAAAAGCCAACAGCCAAGAGAAAATAAAGATCCCCGATAATTCGGATGTTATATCTTTTTTTGATAACAACCAGGTTTTTAAAATTTTCTTTTACTTCAATTTTATTTTTCAAATTATTTTTTTTACACGTGTCATTATTTTTATTGTGACTTTTTAAATTTATCTTTAAAAAGGTGATTGGTAGAAAATGGCGGGTCAAGAACGATTTCAAGGCGGAGTCATCCGTTATCACATCTGTGGCTCATATGCAGCCCAGAAGTGATATTCAGAGAAACATGGAGCTTGCGCCTTCAAAGTGGCAGAGTTTCCATGTGCAGGCAAAGAAGGACTCTCTGGAAAAGTTGAAAGCGCAAGAAATATTATTTGAAAAAGATTTCAGTAAATCAAGGTAAACACTGAAGAGAGAGAGAGAGAGAGAGAGAGAGAGAGAGAGAGAGAGAGAGAGAGAGAGAGAGAGAGTGATATTTTCAAAATTTACTCGTTTATAATTACAAACTTTTATTTCAGACATGGATTTATTTCTAAGAGAATCAATGAGATAATCAAACAACAATCCAAAGAAGATGGATGGAAGGATCATGTCGACAAGAAAAAAGACCATCCACGGGAAATAGATCCCCCAAACGAGAGGTTAACGAGGATATATATATTTGAAACACAATCGATTGTAAAACAAATTTCATTTTTAATAAATGTTTTTTTATTATTATTCAGTTCACTTTCCAGGTGCGGATCCAGAATTTTTTCCAGTCAAAAAAAATATCTAACCCAGAAATTTCTTGACAAGCAAAAAGAAAATAAAACTTAACTCGCCCAAATTCAAAAACCTATTTCGTAGGGGGGGGGGGGGCTTCTATAATGCTTCAAACATTTGACCTTTCATATAAATTTAACACAAATTTGCGTTTGCCAGGGGGTCTGCGTTTTTCCGAGGGGGGTCCATGGTAATTTTTCTTCCTGTAGTGTATAAATTTAATAACCATGCAAATTCCTGGGGGGTCAGGTCCAGGGTGGTCCTGACATCGCCGCCCCTTCTATAGATCTGTGCATGATTTCCATTTACCACCACCCCACCCATTCACCTCCAACCTACAAAATGTAATACAGACTAAGATGGACACAAATTATATAAATCTAAAGATTAATTTCATTATTTTTAGATACACGTTCATTCCTAGCTGCCATGAAGCAGGGCCAAGCAAGGTTATTGCTGGAGAACCTATTTTTGAGAACCCTTGTTCGTATGAGGCTGTAGAGAAGGTTGTATAGTATTCCTTAATTTATATAAATACAAAAAAATAATAAATACATTAAAAAAATTTAATACATAAAATGTTCTATCTGGGAACAGGTGCTTGACCATCTCCTGGAGGAGGCAGAGGTTGGTACGACACGACATTGGACGGCAGTAGGATGTGACGGCCTCCCCTACGTTCTCGCCTCGAGGATCATCGAGGAGTTGTATATTTGCCCAACGTGTCGTATCCAATATGACGAAGACGAGTTCATTAACCATATTGAGACTTCAAAACATGCGAATGATTTAGAGGAAGGAAGGAAATATAGGAATATTTTAATGCTAGCAGGTGTTACTCTAATTTCAATTATAATGTGCAATAATATATCAACGATTTTTAATAAAATCAAAATTTGTGCAAATTCTAATTTTTTCTTAGGACATGGCCACTTTGAAATCAATATGACCAAGGCGCTTTTCAAACTCCTTTGGGATGTGTGCTTATTAATGGAGCTCGCAAAAATGCTGGGCTTCAAGAGTCCGAAGGCCCTTGCAGCATGCCAGGCTGCCCACGGTATAGAATTTATAAATTAAAAACAAATTTAAAATTGTATCATTTTTTGTGTGAAAAAAATGCATAAATGAATAAGCTCCATAAGCGTCGGAAGCAAATTGAAAGTGGGGGGAGGGGGGGGGGGCTAAACCAACAAAAAAGTAAACCCTTATTTTCATGCCTATATTATGTATATATTTTCAAAAAAAGGTACGGGGAGGCTAAGCCCCCCCCCCCACCCCCGGTTCCGACGCCTATGTGTTCTTCGCAAATCATAGTTATATTTTATATTGCAGATCACCATAAAAGCTGGCAAATTCTGGAAATATTCCTTTTTGCTATGTCTGGCGAGCTCCTTGTGCCCTATGTTCGCCAGGCATTGGAAAAAAAAGAAACGCCTTCCGTTGAAGAGTTTTTAGCTAGCAACAAGACCCCTAATGAAGCTTTGATGGCGAAGATTGTTTTTGACCACAGTCTGGCGCTTCATGTGTTTAGAGCAGGGGTACGACGTAACAACACCGACGTCATTCTCTGTTGCAGGTCCAAATTTTCACCTTTATTTTTCGGACTAAATATGCCATTTGATATGGAAGCATTCATCAGAGACTCTTTAATTCGGATACAGTGCCCTCCTACAGTCAACGAATTTATCAGAAAAAATGAGGCATACACTGTAACTGGTCATGAGAGCAAAGGCGAAGGAGGGGACTTTGTTCTTGAGAACCTTAACAGAAAAAGTAAAGGCTTCATGCCCCCTGGCCTGCCAACCGACGAGAAATGGCTAACCATAAGCAGAAACATCGACAAATTAGACGAGGTAAAAATTATTTATATACACATCATGCATATAAATCCCAATGACGTAGCATCGTTTTAGAAGGGGGCAGCTGGAGAGAAAAAAATTAAAAGGGGGGGGGGTGTCCTAACTCCGAAATCTTTTTTTCCATTGTACATTTTTCTGTAATAAAAGGTTAAGTTTGGAAAAAAGTGCCCCCCCCCCCCATTCAACATGCCCAAATCCATTGCATCTAAGATGAAATGAAATTATTTAGAAATAGTTTTATATATACTTTATATTGTATCATTTTATTCATATTTTTCAGATCAGACTGAACATGCAGACAATTATGGGGCTGACAGAAAAAGACACAGAATATACATACGCATACGACATTACAGAAGAAATCACAGCATTCAGACAAATCATTAGGGAAAGTAAATATTTACAAAAACAATCGCTCACAACACTTTCAAATAAGCCTTTAGACAGTGCATTTTTACATTTCTCAGAACATGCACAAGATAACAAAGACTCGCATTACACACACATACAAACACATCCTCTCTCATCTAGACTTAAACACACACCTATCTTTATTTTTCAAGAACACAGAGAAAAACACACCAACATCGCAAACAAAACAAAAGCTGAAATATCTACACACATAGAGACACAGTTAGACACATTGAATTCACATACACTTAGCCAGAAATGGAAAAAAGTGAAAAACTTGAATTTCTTAAAGAACTCAATGAAATTAAGGAAGCTGAAAGCCAGAGCGAGTCAGATGTAGAATAAAGGTATGAATATTCATAATTTTTGCAAATTACTCGCTTGAAAAAAAAAATTAACTACCGAGCATTTATTTCTTTACACCTAAATGTTTAGGACAAAAATTTTTTTAATTTTTCAGAGCATTTTTTCGGAACGCAGTAACCCCCATGCACCAGGCATGCCTCCAGAAAGAGCAATCCTTTACTTCACAACCCACCCACAGCTTGCTCTCCGATAGAGATTCTCCACAGATCCGACAGCAAGACTCGTCAGCCGAATCTCCTCCGAGGGTTGATTCTGTCGTTTGGGTGCTGACCTCTTTGAAAGTGGGCGATGAAGCCGATGTAGGATGTGCAGAAGAAGTAGAGGGAGAAGATGGCAAAGTAGGTGATGCAGGGGCAGATGAAGAAGCAGAGGGTGACGCACAGGACATTGAAGTTTCAATAGTCGGGACCTTGTGTACATAATTATGTTATATTATTATTAATTTGTATTTTTTATTGTACATGTATATAAATTTAAGATTTACTTAAATTAAACGGATAGATGACAGGGTTTTTCACATTTGTACCTTTTTGAAATTTGGACTGGAATATTCATACACAATTCCTGAAGCAGGTGCCCTCACTGTGAGTGAAACCTGTGCTGAAGTTGCTGTATATATATCTTGAACCTGTGCCATGTTAAAAATCTTTTAAAACTATGACATCTTTAAGAATGTACATATTTGTTACTTTAATGATATTTTTTTTAAAAATTTGATATAACTCTTTAAAAACTTTGAATGCATGTTCATAAATATATGCTTTTTTTTGTTTTTTGTTTGTTTGTTTGTTTGTTTTTTTTTTACATTTTCAATGATTTTTATGATTCCATTACCATGATTATTAAAGAGTTATTAATCAAAATTTCGGTGCGTTTTTTTAATTAGGCGGTTAGTAACAAAGCTGGAATTAAAACAAGTGTTTCTGATCGTGTAATTATGTAATATAAGATGTCTTGAACATGCTTTTGAATGAATACACACCTTTTCAAGAAGTGTATCCTTTCGTTTGTTGAAGGAGCGTATCATCTTTTTCTGGTCTGTTAAGACTTTGGTGGGGTCCTTCTTCTTTTTAATTTGTCTTAAAATGGTTACTTTGCCACCTCTTGTAGTTTTTTTCTACACAATATGAAAAAAATGAATAGAGAATGCATTTATTGAAAATTTACACAAACGACGCTCCGTATTAAAGTTTGAGCTTTCGACCGAAGTTTATATAGATCAAGAGATTTCATTGGCTACAATTGTTTTGAAGTAACCCGGATAATTGGAATCGAAAGTAGAATGTTTGGAGAAGGGGCTCCTCATGTGAATTTTGAAGCATTTGGATTAATTGTAAGGTAATATTATGCAAAAATAATGGCCATAATCAGGATTTTACTTAGCATACCTGAAATTTGCACACCCAGGCGCACAAATTTCCACATGCAATGTTCCATATTTTTATGTTTAAAGACACGAGGGAACCTAAATTACTTACCACTCCTGTCATCTTAGTGCGCCGAGTTAAAAAGCAGGTGTAAATCGAAAAACACGAAAAGTAACTCCCATTTGGTCAGTTAACAATGTATACGATTTGGTTGATTGACCACCAAACGGGAGTGGATCAACCAAATGGGGGTGTGTGCCCAACCTGCTAGTGGCAAACCTGACATGCATGGTTTTATGTATATGATGATCATGATGATGATGGTGATGATGACGATGAGGATGATGATCGATGATACGGAGACGATCACTACATTGGGAAACGTTTGGCATTAATTCAATAATTGAAACATTGATTGATAACTGAGATATATACCCGGGGTAGATGTGTCGTTGATTGTTAATTGGTTACCAAGATAATTGTTTTTTTTTGTTAACTGTTTAATAGTGAGTAAGGGGTGTGGATCAGAGTGCGGTAGATGGTGTGAGGTTTTTGCTATTATTATTATTTTTTTTTGTAAATAAATTTATTAAACTTATTGAACTTGTGTGATTCTTGGAGAAAGCCAGCTTGACCACGTGACATAATTCATCTCAAAATACATTCATTCGTAACCATTTATACTCAATAAATTTATCGACTATACAATCAATAGGAGAACAATTTATCGAATAGATTAACACGTTTCTAAACCGGAAGTACATCGTATAGAAGAGTTCCAAAACTGTCAAACATGTGCCAAAAGAAGTTTAGACTGTTTACAGGTACCAAATCAATTAAGTAACACTAAACAAACAACAATCACATACTTTTACGCACAGTAATAAGTTGCTATATATACGTAAGTTATAATCTACAAATGACCCACTTTACAAATCTCCTGTCAAACTCTAATTCAGTTCGAATTATCTCTGTCATGTTTACATTGCCAACATACTATGATACTACAATTTACTCTTGATTTCAAGTATTTATAAATACAATTACATAACTTAGGTACAACTTTGCGAACAGCACATTCATAGTAAAACAAAATAAAACTTCTTGAATAAACAAACTTCATCAACCCGCTCCAAATCACTATAAAGCATGATAGCATATTACAGACATTGACTCTATTTGATAGAAAAATCAACCCGCTCCAAGCTCACACAATTACAGTAAAGTATTACAGTCATTGACTCAGCATGAATAAACACTATATTGTGGATTAAATAATCAACCCGCTCCAAGCTCACACAATTACAGTAAAATATTACAGTCATTGACTCAGCATGAATAAACACTATATTGTGGATTAAACAATGAATGTCATATACCCTAACTACATTACATAAAAATTAAAAAGGGGGGGTCACATACACAACAATTGGATAATTTGATAAACCACATAGAATCTATAAAAAATCTTTTGTACAAATGATATCCATGAGTTTTTCATTTCCTCTTTATCATGTTGTTTATGTAAATACATATATACTATTCTAGACAATTTGTTTTCTTTTTCATTCACAAGTTTTGCCCAATATTTTATCATTCTTGAGTAAATATTTATGTGTAATGGAAACCTTCCAGTTTCTCCATAAATCATATAACTTGGGAGTGCTACTTTTCAAATTCATATATGTTTTAAATAATTAAAATGTACTCGTTCAATAATATCGATATGTGACTCGCCATGAGATTTTTGGCCCAAATGCGGCAAAACGTAATAATGAAAAAAACGTCACAATCAACGTTTACAAAAAAGCGTGAATTTCGCGCACTTGTTAAAATAATTGCAGGATGAATTTAAATTGTGTAATGTTTAAAGACTTTTTTATATAAATAAAAATAATAAGAAAATCGATCTTATTTTGATTTAAATATTATTGAAAGTTTTCGAGGGAAAAAATCGAGATTATTTAGAGTTATTCCCCGTAAGACTAACTCTTCTTTAGTTTCCGAGTTGTTGGTGTAAACAATCATGGCGTCTCGAGAAATGAGGGAGATTTAAACTGAATAGAATCGCCGGAATGGAAAGCTGCAGCCAACTAAGCCAGTCAAGTGCAGTTTCTAATGCAAGTACAATCCCCCCGGAAATAGTAGAAAACGAAGATGAAGAATTTGTAAACGAAATAAATCGAGTGAATGACCTATATTTTGGAAACTTGTCAAACACATCGGATGTCGACCCGGAATATCACTCTGATAACGCAGAGAGCTCTGACGAAAATGAAAGCGATGGAGAAATAGGAGATCGAGAAAATTTAGTACCAATAGAGCAGAGTGAGGTAGATAAGAATGAAATTGACCAATTTCAAAAGTTTAATTCTAAAACATGCGGTTGTTCTCGACTCTACGGAAAACCATGTAGTGAGGTCGTCGATTTAGAATCTTTGCTTGAATACAGAAACACGTGCCTGGAAATGAACAAGGAGGAACTAGATATGATGATCAAAGTGCAATTATTTCACCATCGGCGAAATGACAAAGTTACTAGTGCAAAGAAACATAGATCAAAAGAAAGGGAGAGAATTAGACAAGAATATTTTTTTAATGGACATCAAGTGTGTAGAGAAACATTTGCGTTTTGCCATGGAGTTTATAGGAAGACGGTGGACGCGCTTGCTCGTTCCCTTGATAAGGATGGACTCGCTCCTAGAATTCATGGAAACATTGGTAAACATCCAAAGCATGCCCTCACTGTAAATGATGTTCAATCTGTAAAAGATTTTCTAACATCTTATGGAAACAAGTTTGGTTTACCGTTACCAGGAAGACTGCCAAACTACAGAGATTGTAGAGCTATAGTGTTGCCCTCTGATAAGACCAAGGCTGATATACATCAGGACTATTTGTTAGCTGCAGAGAGTCTACATTTGAGAAAGATATGTTTGTCAGAATTTAAAAGAGTTTGGCTGAATATATGTCCACATGTTCTAATTAGCAAGCCTTCAACAGACCTATGTTATAAATGCCAATCCTATGCGAATATCCTGGTTCATGGTGGCATGATGACAGAAGAGGAAAAGGAGCAACATCTTGAGAAATACACAGCTCATGTTGAAAAATCAAAGATGCAGAGGGATTATTACAGAAGGCAATGTGAAGTTTCTAAAACTAGCTTTTCTGCTCTTCCAAATGAGAGAAAAACCAGAGGTAACAATTTATTATATGATTCAAGTAATATTGTTTGAAATTAGTTAATCATTTATGCATTAGTTCTGTTAAATTAGTGATTTTTCTTAATCAATTGGCTATTGATATTTTCCCTAGGTCAGCCCATCTGTTCTTTGGAGGGAACTCAACATTACAGTTTTGATTATGCCCAGCAAATACATTATCCACATTATGCGCAACAGGTTGGTCCTTTGTTCTTCAAAACCCCACGGAAATGCCAGTGTTTTGGAATCGGTTCAGAGGGTTCAGGTAATTTTTAGAACGTCAAACACAAGACTACAATAGTCTAATTGATTTTTTAGCATTACTCTTTTAGTTCAATGATAGAAAATAAAATTTATAGATTCATGTACAAGTTTACTACTACTAGTCTAACAAATTTAATTTATAAAACAGACTAGGCAGTGCATTTAATTGGCTAATACATGCAACCTGTAAATTTAGAATTACATTTTTAGAAATGCACCCTGTCATAAAAAAAATTGAAGTAAAAGAATAATTAACTTTTTCAGTGCAAACATTTTTTTGTGAACTTTTATCCAGGATCACAGATATTTTACTTGATTGATGAGTCTCAGCATTCTGGAAAGGGGGCAAACTCTGTTGCCAGTATGATTCACCACCATTTTCAACATAAAGGTTATGGAGAAATGAATTTACAACTCCATATGGACAACTGCACTGGTCAAAATAAAAACAACACTGTTATTGGGTATGTATTTCCAATCCAACTGTCTATATTTTAACTACCATTTGTGTGGATGGTATTTTTGCAAAATTAATACAATAGGTGTCTTCATGTCAAATACATCCATGTTTACATGTGGTACATGTAATGAAATACACTGGCAAAATTATTTTCAATTCATTTGTTCTCTTTGATTAGTTTAGTTTCATAATGAAGTTCTTTTAGAAGTGCATTTAGAGATCTTGTCTCTTTTGAATTTTATTTTAAAAGAATGTCTTGTAGATATGGGATGTGGCGAGTTATGACCGGCAGACATATGACCATTGAGTTTTCTCTGATGGAGGCAGGCCACACAAAGTTTCATCCCGACTGGCATTTTGGGCTCTGGAAGGTGAAATGGCGAGGAACAACTGCAGAGAATCTTGAGGAAGTGGCCAAATCCGTTGCTCATTCATCTAGGAATAACCATAATATTCCCCAGCTTGTAGAGGATCCCCAGTATCCAGTCATTTTCTATGACTGGAGCACGTTTCTCAAGCAGTACTTCAAGCCAATACCTCAACTCAAGCAGTATCATCATTTTCGGTATGCATTATATTGCCTGTGTTTTTTAGCAATTAATTTATTGGAGGTTGAGTTATCACAGAACAACAAATGCACAGAGAGGCATAGATAAGATCTTCAAGTATACTGTAGACATACTTTTTTCCACGCTGTCATAATTCTGTGGAATCTTGATTTTTGTTTAATCTGCAGGTAGAAAATCATGTGGATTTCTTAACTGTCCCTATATATACCTTACATGTTTATTAAGTATGCTTGGACAAATTTCCGTGAAAAATTTGTGACCGCGTACATACCGTAAATTAATACCATACGAAAAAAGTACTTCTATGGTATTATATTTTTTTTTCATTTTATCTAATTTGGTCTGAATTTCATGACTTTAGTAAAACCAGCAAATTTCAGACCAAAACATCAAAATTAATTTAGTATTTTTCTTTATACCTGATCATCTTATTAAATATATATATTTGGTGTTTGTTTGTCATATATTCTTTTATTTTCTTATGCTTGTATAATTTATCCCTCAATTAAAAATCTTTATGTTGTCAAATTAAAAAAATTACATGAACATGTATACAAAAAAAAAAAAAATCCCCAAAAGCAAACACCAAATACATCAGATTTAAGCCCATGTTGACAAATGCAAATTTTAAGTATAAGCATGATAAGGTTATGAAGAATTCTGTTAGCATTGAATTTTGAAAATTTTTGTATACATGTATGCTGCTAAAAACAGAACTGAAAAGAAATTCTTAACTAATTCTAACTGCCATGACTGTGCTCCTTCAATATCTTTTGCATTAAGCTGTCGATAAATATATTTAAAAAAAACAATATATGTTGGAAGATCTAACATCTTTGACTTTTGCAGCATGACACATGAACATCCTGGAGTAGTCCATCTACGAAAGTATGCTGGAGATGAAGAAATTACTGTCAACATCCTGAAACACAAAGATTTCAGGTTTCCAAACATGGATGCCTCTCTTCCAACTGTTATTAAAGCATGTGGCCTTGACGCACAGCGACAGTGGTATTTATACGACGAGGTGGCCCCATACTGTGCCAGTCATGAGGCATGTCCCCGCCCAAGTGTACCAAAACCATCAGCCATAAAAGTTGAACAGAAAGTGAAATTAGGAAGAGAAAATGTGCAAATGAACATTGTAACAAATCAATGTAATTTACATGCTGTCATGGATGTTAAGAGTTTGATTTTATCTAGTTCTTAAAACTGTTATATTCTGTTGTATTAATTTGATCAAACAATATGTGTTTCAGAATGAAATGACATCTATTTCAAATTGTGTTACTTCATTGCTTTTATGTAACTTTAAAGTCGCAGAAATCACCAATATCAGATAAAGCAAGATGTGTTCATGAAACACTATGTACCCAGTGGTCCCTAAGTTTGAAAAAACTATTTTTAGTATATAGGTCACAATCAAGGTGACAAGGTCATTAACCTTGGTGTCATTTGAAAAAACTTAATTTAGTGGAGTACGCATAGAAAGTATGAAGTTTCTATCTCGTATTGTTAAAGATGTATTGCAAAGGTTAAAAAAGACTATTTTTAGCAAATACAAGTAGGTCACAGTCAAGGTCACAAGGTCATTGGCCTTGGTGTCATTTGAAAGAGCTTGGTTACTGGAATATGCATACCAAATATGAGGTTTCTATCTCTCATGGTTCAAAAGTTATGGCAAAGGTTAACATTTAAAGATAGACAGGACAAAAACAGTATGCGCTCCTGATCTACCGATCCGGGCGCATAACAACCAATTAGTAAAGTCCAATTTTCTTGACAATGAATAGGGATATCAAAGAAAAAACAACAGATAGTTGTTACTGGGGGTCATCTCTACTAGATAGTATAAAAATCTCATTTTCTCTCAGGTACCTCATTTGGGCCAAAATTCTCATGGCTTGTCATATTTTCATAACCCTATTTTTCACAGCCATATAACAATACTGGTAAAACTACTTTATCAAACAAATTCAATTGACATTCGAAGGGGAGATTATATGCTTAATTTTACTATCACACCATACATCGCCTTTGGTGCTTGTTCGCTTAGGTGTTTTCTTGCTTTACACAACTAGCCTGTACGAGAAAATAAAATCCTCAAATAATTCAAATCCTTGACTACTTCTATGACACTGTATCTTGTTTTCTTTATATTCACACATAATTTTCATTTTTCACAATATTTGCAAAATTCATTTAATGCTCTCTAAAGATCTTCAGCAGTTTCCTCAAGAATTACAGTATCATCGGCATAAAATAAAACAAACAGTTTCATTTTGAAGCCAAAACGCATTGCAGCTCGTTTCAGTTTTTTTTTCTTTTCATTTCGACATTTCCTTTGTTCAATACAGCATATTAAAACAATGTTTTTATTTTGTTTTATAAAAAACAATGACATCATTTTATGTTCAACTTAAGATTAGAAAATGTAAAATTTTGCATTCTAAAATATTGATCGATTAGACGCTTTTTAGGTGCTTTTTAATGTGTTTGTCTTTTTCCATTCTAACAATATACACTTTAAAACGTGACGTTTAAACCTCAGTCACATTTCCAAAAACGACTAACGGCCGACGGGTTTTGAAGCAAAAATGGGATTCTTCGGATGACAGTCGTCAGTTCATCGGCCGTTGTCTTGGCCGATTTTGACCTATTTTTTTGTCGGCCGACCAATATCGTGTCCATCGGTCCAAGTTATAATTTTTCATGCGTCGGTGGCCGATTTCTTCAAGTGCAGTTATCCGTCGACCAAACTTCGATCATCGTCCAACCATCGGCTGTCAGTTTATTAAGTCGGTCGTCCGTCGTTGGACAATAAAGGTGTTGAAAATTTCGACCGACGGTTAAAATCAAACTGTAGCTCAGAGCTCGATGATTGTGAATATTTAACCTATTAATGATACATAACACAAACAAAATTTTGATGCATGGATTGATATAAATTTTTTGAACGGAGATAACATAAATAATTAATCCGTAAGATATAAAGAAATCTGAAGTATTCTTTGCTGCATTGATATGCACCATTTGTCGTTTTTATGCAATTCCATACAAATTTTACACACATTTTCAACATTGAGTCACAATTTTATAAGATTCTGCCACTTTGCCTTGCAAACATTACTCACTTCACCTATCTGAATATAGATCTATGAAAAAAAATATTGCTGATTTCTAAAGAAAAAAGATTTTTTGTGTTATTTATCCAAGTCATCGGTGTCCCTAGGAAATAATGTGACTGCTCCGTGTCGCCCGATACTGTGTCGGCCGATCCTGTTCTTTCAGCCGACAAGACCAGAAAAATTTAGTCGCGCGACCATCGGCTTAAATGTGACCTAGGCATTAGTTGTGACGCGGAGACACCCTTTATGTTTGAATCCAATTAAACAGTTTTTAGCTCACCTGAGCCGAAGGCTCAAGTGAGCTTTTCTGATCACATTTTGTCCGTCGTCCGTCCGTCTGTCCGTCCGTCTGTCTGTCTGTCTGTCTGTCCGTCCGTCCGTCTGTAAACTTTTCACATTTTCGACTTCTTCTCAAGAACCACTGGGCCAATTTTGACCAAACTTGGTACGAAGCATCCTTGGTTGAAGGGGATTTTAAATTGTGAAAATGAAGGGCCAAGTCCCCTCACAAGGGGAGATAATCAAGAAAAGACAAAAATAGAGTGGGGTCATTAAAAAATCTTCTTCTCAAGAACCACTGGGCCAATAAAGCTGAAACTTATGTGGAAGCATCCTGGGGTAGTGTAGATTTTAAATTGTTCAAACCATGACCCCCGGGGGTTGGGCGGGGCCACAATGGGGAATCAAAGTTTTACATAGAAATATATAGGAAAAATCTTTAAAAATCTTCTTCTCAAGAACCACTGGGCCAGAAAAGCTGAAACTTATATGGAAGCACCCTGGGGTAGTGTAGATTCTAAATTGTTCAAATCATGACCCCCGGGGATAGGGCGGGGCCACAATGGGGAATCAAAGTTTTACATAGAAATATATAGGAAAAATCTTTAAAAATCTTCTTCTCAAGAACCACTGGTCCAGAAAAGCTGAAACTTATGTAGAAGCACCCTGGGGTAGTGTAGATTGTAAATTGTTCAAATCATGACCCCCGGGGTCACAATTGGGAATCAAAGTTTTACATAGAAATATATAGGAAAAATCTTTGAAAATCTTCTTCTCAAGAACCACAGGGCCAGAAAAGCTGAAACTTATGTGGAAGCATCCTGGGGTACTGTAGATTCTAAATTGTTCAAATCATGACCCCCGGGGTTAGGGCGGGGCCACAATGGGAAATCAAAGTACTACATAGAAATATATAGGGAAAAATCTTTGAAAATCCTCTTCTCATGAATCACTGGGCCAGAAAAACTGAAACTTATGTTGAAGCACCCTGGGATAGTGTAGATTGTAAATTTTTCAAATCATGACCCCAGGAGGTAGGGCGGGGTCAAAATGGGGAATCAAAATTTTATATAGAAATATATAGGAAAAATCTTTAAAAATCTTCTCAATAACCATGGGCCAGAAAAGCTAAAACTTATGTGGAAGCATCCTGAGGTAGTGTAGATTTCAAATTGTTTAGATTATGATCATTGGGGTAGGGCGGGGTCACAATATGTATTACAAGGGGGAAATCTGAAAAAAAAAACAGAATGGTCAAAGATTCTCAGGTGAGCGATGTGGCCCATGGGCCTCTTGTTATTGAAATTTTCAATTTTGATAAAATTCATACATCTTTATGCATCTTTTAGTACATTATATTTGATAATATGACGCAAAATATTTCAGATATTGACCGTACATTTTACATGATTTTTGGATCAGTCCTTATACATTTTATTTGATTCAATAAAGAAAAAGGTACAAAAAGGTTATTAATTATAGAGAAAATATAACAAGTAAACTGTTGCGTTTTCAATCTTCAAGTCGTTTATATCTACTGGATGGGGAGGAGAAGGAACAGCAACATGTCACCTGTAAACACAGAAGCAAACAAAATGCACTACATGCCCCCCCTTCCGATAATTTCGTTTTTTGCAGCTGTGCGTACGTCAGTCCATTTGGCAAGCAATTCTCATAATAAAAGTATATGGTAACGTTAGGCATTAAATGAATTTCACTAGAAAAATAAATTATAAATTTTAATTTTAAATATACGAAACTTATTACCTCAAAATCTTTCTTTTTCTTAATTGAAGTTTTAATTTTTAATTAAAACGAGACGTCTCCATATCAGTTAAATATTCTGGAGAGGGGCGTTAAACAATATACAATCAATCAATCAATAATTAAAACGATTACACGTGTAATTTATGTGGCTAATGTTGAAATTCAATATCAAGGAAAACATTTATCAATCATTACTCTTTTTGTGGTCAATATGATGATTAAGCTATATACATGTAAGGAAGACAATATTCACCGAGCCTGAAAGGCTTGTGCAGATGAGCATAAATTACTGCAATATTAGATCTCAGCCAATAATTATTCAACCCTATAAAAGTTTTTTTATTTCCTTATATTTTTTTCTGAAAATGGTGCATTGTTTTCTATATTTTTGATACGTTTTCTCTTAACTTTTTTCCCTCTATTACATAAATAATGGATCTTTTTATGGATCATATTTGAAAGAAAATACCCTTATATCTCTTTAGTTCTAAATCACCGATGCATATTTAGAAATTATATGTGAATATGGCTCTCAATGTTAAATTTGAAAAAAAAATAAATTCTTACAATTCAGTTATATAATGCCTAATTAGGCAATAGATCGGTAAGTATATCCTGAGGCGTTCTGATCAAGAATTATTTTTTTTCCAGAGACAGAAAATGATGGATAGAAAACTCAGTGATTTGTTTCCATGACTATCTTTCCAGTACTGTCTTCATGTACAAGACTATTTCCATAACTCTCACCTATCGCCCGCGTGGCGCAGTGGTTAGACAGTTTGTGCTAAGCTAGAGTGGCATGTAAAAAGCTCTCTTAGGTCGCGCATTAGAATCCAGATGCGGGGTCGTCTCCGGAGCGGGGGGCTAGCGCAGAGCTCTCTGCGCAAATGTGTCGCAGAACTTTACAACAAATTTACAACAAATCGGGCACTCAAACAATAGACGCCACGGTAAGTGACCATAGAGCAACTTACATCTTGCTCCCTTCTAGGCGGACGTCGAGATCGAAGCTTCAGATCAGACCGTATAAACCGAGGTCCCATGCCACATACAAAAATAAATAAATAAATAAAGATAATATAAAACTTTTTTTTTTTGCTTAAATTTATAATCCACAATAAAAAAAAACTTTAAACTTAAAAAAAAAATATTCCTCATTAAAATTACCTATTTTTGTGCATGGGGTAACAGAATTAGAAAAAAAACCCACTTGTTTGTATATGTTTGAAAATAAAATGCATTGAATGAAAATATATTACATGTATTTCATATAACATAAGGGTATGATTTACCGTAAAATGTTTATAAGTAGAATGCAAATTACATATAACCCTAAATTGTATCATTGGGATTTTCTTCTTCTTATCTGAAACCTTTTAATTTACCACAATTACATTTATCTATCATCATTAGGAATGTATATTTGGAATTCTTATAAGTATGAAGAAAACAACAAATATTTGACTTTCATATGTGAATTGATTTATTACTAATATATTATTTAATCTTCATATTTTTAAGAGTCAGTCCGTAATCTTGGTATTCTTTGTTGTTTTCTGTCATATGGGCGACTACATGAAAATTACAAAATGGGTTTGCAACTTCCGCAATACATCGGAGTACTTGCAGTGCCAGTATTCACTAAACAGTCATAGTGTAAATCCATTTTATAAGGATGACGTGCCGTCCTGCAAAAGTAACGATGACATTTTATCGATTTTGGCAAATTTTCTTCATTTTCCTCTGCTCAACCAGGTCATCAGTTGCATTGACTGGGAAAAACATATGTTACAGGTAATTTACTCTGAACAAATGTTCAATGCAAATACGAGACAAAACAAATCTCATTTTATACTGATAACCTTTTTTTGTAGAGGGAATGAAACTTCCTGTTGTAAAGACTATGAAGAAAAAAATGACATGTGTGTTGGTAAGATTTGACTATTATACTAAAGGAAACCTTTTGTGTAGATATTTCGATGAAACTTAAAGAAATTGATTAAAAAAAAATACATTTAATCGCGTTTCAAGATATTTCAGACGTTTGTTGAATAATTTTTCTTACCCATTGTGATATATAGAGTGCAGACCTGGATTTTGGGGATATAAATGCAACTTGACATGTCCAGAACCTCATTATGGTCCGCTTTGTCGTATGCTTTGCAGTTGTAGTAACGTACATGAGTACTGTCATCATATATGTGGATGTATTTCAAATCTGACCAAACCTTTCGTTAACATCACAGATATTGAGCAAAACCTTTCGATAGAATCGTGTCTATCTTTGATAAAACAATCCATCGAAAGAACGGTCAACAACGTTGGAAAAAACAATGGTAGTATAACAATATTCTGTATTAAGTGAAACGTAAGAAAAATCAGTTATTTTATTCTGGAAAGAAACATTATTTAGCTACATCTTAAATTGGCGTTCAATAAGTACATTATGTATTAATTTTGTTGGTTTTTTTTAACAAAATTTAAATCATATGTAGAAGCCTCCTAATTTCAAACTATTACGCTCGGAATCTTGAGATAAGATGCCAAGAAGATTGAACAATGTCAAAATGATATGTATCTTCTACAGTTTATATCACCGAAATAGGGATCAACACAGCTGAAAAAGACAATGGTAAATTATTTGAAATATTTCAATGATTTAATGATTTAAAAAATACCTCCTTAACTGTTCTTCGATTATACAAAAAGTAGATATATGATGATAAAAAATAATTCTGTCAATCATAGAATGTTGTCGGTTACATTAATATATTTAAATACAAATATATGTGATCTTAATAAAAAAAGAAAAGAAAACATCAACAGTTTGCAAACATAAAAAAACCCTCATTAATAATACTAGTATAAAGAGTCTAGAGAAAAAGTCATAATCCTGGACAAAGTAACTTGATTATCGTTAACGAAAAATATGAAGCCCTTTTACATGTACGACACTTTGGGAAATTTCGAAGGAGATGGGTTGAATCCAAAAATAAATATGACAATCAGTAATTAATCACAAAAATCAAAATTGATAAAAAAAACCCAGACCCTTGGAAAAATCAGAGATAGGATCTGGTATGAAGAAAAGGAAGGGATTCCTTGTCGACCAGTCACAACCGGAGTGGACCCTTAGCCTTGATGGAGTAAAAGGTACTCTCTTTTCTAGTCTAATTAAAGTATAAATGCAGGACCTAAAATGGCATAAAACAGATCAGACAAAATACGACACAGAAATATGGTTGAATTTACAGATGAGGGCATTTAGGTGATCAATGGATTTTCAAAAAGCTCACTTTAACCTATTTGATGAAATTTGTAGCATCAAATTTTCTGACAGTAACTTGTCACAAGAAAATGATCGTGCTCAGAGTATGTACTACATATGTAGCAGCTTGAATCATTTTGGAGTTATAACTATCATACGCAGACGATGTTATAATAATATTATGTTTATGAGGGGAATTACTGTTTGAATGCTGATGTCACCCAGTTTTTTTTTTTTTTTGGATTCAAGTTTTGAGGTGACAATTAACCAATTTGCCTTAATCGATTTTGTAAGTAAAACATCCAACGAGATGTGTCACACTCTGTAGTGACACTTCTTACACAGATAATGTTAAACTAATTTATACTGAGGTCACTAGAATATATAAAGTCGATATTTGTACAGATAGTTAATGATTAGGTTTAATTTGAGAGAGATAGCAACTTCTGTCTGCCGAAAAAAAATTTGGAAAGTAATTTTTTCAGAACAAAAATTGCATTTTATCTTACTGTAACATTTGACCTTACTTGAAGGTAGGTCACGGGTTTACTGCATCAAAATTATTGCAAGAAAACATATATGTAAATTTTTATTTATTTATTTATTTTTTTTTTTTAGAATATTATCTGTAATTTTTGTTGACTTTTGCCTACATAAATGTTATACTATATTAATGTAAACTCGGTATACTTATAAGTAGAATTTTTACGTTTTCCTATTGGAATACATGTAAATGGAAAAGGATGAGGTGACTTGCGGCCCCTCGTATACTGACAAAATATTAAATGTCTAAATTTTACTCAAATTTTTGTATGTAACTAATCACTGATATGTGTACCTTTATAGAATACTATTTTAAACAAAAATAGAAACGTGATTTGAAAGATATAAATCTTTTATTGTGGTAGGGGTATCATGTTTACATTCGATTCCCATCGCATTTTAACCCCGCCCCACTCTTTGAAGCCCTTAAAATATACGAGCGCAGGTAGGTACAATTTTCTCCTTTGGCTGGTCACTGTATTTAATTAAAATCTACCTATATGGGAAGAGGATAAAATTGTACCTAACTGCGCTCACATGCTATTTTTAAAAAAAAATTGTAAAATCTAGTTGGCCTTTCCCATTATCGACGGAATTAGATTTTCTGATGTAAGAATGAATCCATATGCTAATCGAGGCACAGGCGATACTTTCTAACTGACCTATCAGTTTAAAGAAATTTGTTACGAGTGATTACCACAAAAATACTATGGAAACATGCTTGGAATTTTACCGCTTTCCGATATTTTTTTATGCATTTGAGTCACAGATTAAACACAGATCTGCAAATGTACCATTTTCGAGACCACAGTAAAATTTATATACAGTTACAAACAATTGATAGAATATACATAATATACATTAGTTTAAAGTTTTGTAGCGTGTTTGGTGAGCAATGCGCTAGGTCTACACGTATTCCCGAGTATCGGTGAATTCAAGTTTCATGTGCATTTCTTGTCCTAAAAACCGTAAATGCTGAAAATCCATGCATATAATTAAGTATAAACAGCACTGGCTGACCATTATAAAAGTTTGAAATGTAGAAAAGTTGACCAAAACCATGTGTCTGCGATAAAATGTAAATGTAGTAAATCAGCATGTTTTGTTGTTCTGTCATCGGATTGGACAATGACTAAGTGCGAAATAATAACAATAGCCATATAAGGTCTACTCGGGCACACATGTCCCTTTATTGTACTAAGACCACCCATTCTCTTGCCAGAAAAGAAAATATTCTCACAAACCTGGCCAAATTTAGCTGTGATAGGGTCTAAAAAATCAAAGATAATGCAGTATTCCTTATAATTAAAATGTGTCTGAACTATTGAAACTATTCAAAAGGCGTCGTATTTATTCACTCATGGTTGAAAACTACCAACATCGTTGAAGATTCAACATAATTCGTCGTGGAAAAAGGGGCCCCAGATAGCAGTTATGTCACATCATCCTTTACGTTTTTAATCCAATTTTGAGGAAAGTGTATCTTTTAAAAAGTTGGATAACTTTTTAAAGACGTAGACGAATTAGTCAAGAATTTCAAATGCTGAGATGAGGTAAAATCAAAACTATTGATATAAAATAAAATAATTAATATGTCGTCTAGCTAGATTTTTTGCAAAAATATTTATAAGGTGTCATACATATGTATTGCCAAAATGTTGCGTTTATAGTGTTATTAACTCGACAACGTCATATGTTATACGTAGTCACGTAACAGTACATCAAGTACAAATATTTTGACATTTGGAATATGCAAGATCTAACAGGTGACATAGATGCATTATCTAATTTTATTCATCATCCATCTTAATGTGGAGACGTGTTAGGATGACCAGCAACTTATTTTCACTTGTATTGTGAAATTAACATTCTGTCCACAAAATTAGACTGAACTGTATAAATATTGCTAGTTCTAATGCAGCGACAACACACCAAATGATAAAATATCAGTTCCTGTATTTTAGGATATTCATTTTCAGTAAGATTTTAAGTATAACACATGGATTTGATAACCTTTTTTGAAAAACGGAAAAGAAAAACATCACAATAAGACATTTTTGGTGGAAGGGGGGGGGGGGGGGTAATGTTCTTTCTATAAAAGTGGCAAGTTAGTGCATGGTCCTAACTCTCAAACTTTTGTTAATTTTGAATTCTCTTCGTCAAATTCTACATGTGGGTTATAAACAGAGTAGCAAAAAACTTCACACAGGTACTTTTTTTAATCCCTCAATCACATGAATGCCAAATAAAACCAGTTACAGTTATATACAAGACAAGAAGAAAATATGTCTTTATGTGAAAGCATTAATTTTATGTGAAAGCATTTTTAAGAGATTAAGAAAAGATTAAGAAGGAGAGGAGGCAGGGGAGGGATGAGAAAGAAGGGGCAAATAATTTTCATTCCTTTATCTAATTTCATAATTTTTTTTACTTTAATTAAACAAAAAAATATACTGTTTGATTGTCATAATTGTCTTTAAATGGATTGCAGTACCCATTTTAAAAACTTACTTGTTTTTACCTCTCAAAGTATACAGATTTTCAATTCAATAATCAATTTATATTTTGAGACAATTTTAGTAATGATCAGCATCTTCAATCAAAAAAAAAAAAAAAAAAAAAAAGAAAAAGAAAAAGAAAGAAAATAAAGAAGAAAAACCGTAGATCCGGTCAGCTGTGTGCTGTAGAAAAGATCATTTCTGTTTCTTAAAAAAATGAACTTGTTACTTGATCATAAAAATGATATTTCATTTAAGGACATTGGCAAGTCACGGTTATCCGGAGAAAAAAAGGTTTATATCATGGGTTTATTCACTTATAAAACTGTGATTGAGAGTGATCTCCCGTGTAGAATTCTCTATGAAAAGAAAATCAACAAAGCGTACATTTTACAGAAGTAAACAAAAGCACATGTGCTTCCTTCAACGGGTAGTCGGTAGAATCATCTCTACAGCAAAAAAGAAGAACGGTGATTGTTTTGTTGTACATTGTGTTCAGGGACAGACAGTAAACAGTGGTCAACAGACCGTTATTTACCGTATACCCATGCTAGGTAGGACAATCACAAGATATGGCAAATGCCGAGAACCTGTAACTGAATGAGGTCGTGCGAAGGAAGCACATTTACATGTAGTAACTGTAAACAAATATAAAACAAATCTATGCCAATATTTTTAAGACAATTTGTTTCCAATATGGTAAATTACTTAACATAAACAGTCAAATAGTCTTTACCATTATGAATACGAATTAGATTCTAAGGGAAGTAACTCTAAAATAATAAACAGTGTCGGTAGATCTGTGTCATGTTTCTAAATTTGTGTTTTCAGTCACGATATCTAGATATGATTGGAAATGAGGATACAATAATGTATATAATATATAAACTTTCTGAAATGACTGGATTTTGAAAAATTTTTATGGTAAAAAATTAAGTATATCCTTTTTATCAACATTTTACATAGGAAATGCATTGAGAATTGTAAAGAATTGTAAAAACATCGATTTGACAAAATCTTATAAGGAAGGGTGGCTTGGTGGGTTAAATGTACCAGAATATAACATGTTTATTATCTTTACACCTGTTCAAGAGTTCTTGAAAAAATCTATACAAAAGCCAGGAACCTTGCCAATGTCCTTAAGAAATAAACAAACAATGTTAAAAAGTTCGCTGGGAAGTGAACTTTTAGAAAACTTTTATCATTAGTGTTAATTACTTATATTTACATTCGAGACGAATAAATTTGAGTAAAACTGCATTTATTACACGAAGGGGCCGCTGTTTTGCTATATTGTAACGCGCAATGACCTAGAAGTTATTTGGACTTGAAAGTTCACCGGTCTCAAACATTTAATGTTTACATTAATGTTTAGCAGTCCAGTTAGGAAATATTTGTATATAGTGAAAGAACAATGGTCGCTGCCGAGAATAATATATCTATTTTATAAGTTATTAAAATATTTGAAGTCAAAAGCGGTTATATCGCCTGTTTTAGTTTACATAACTTCAAAGGAAATTTGGGTTAAAAAGGTAAGTGCGGTTTGCGGCTAGTTATGGTATTCAAAACTTTATTCACATCAAAAGAAGATTTATTGTACATCTCGTGATTGTAAAAAATACATATTGTGTATCATTTTATCTCTTTCATCGTTATCAACTTAGACCAGAACAAGTTGCACCGTGATATAAATATTTAGACACAATATCACCTCGCTCTGTGATTCGATCGCGCTATGACCTCTGACTCCAAATAAAATTCATTCAGAATTGAACATAATTTTTCTTCAATCGGTTCATATAAAATAGATGTTTGTAAATGTAAATATTTCTTTTTACATTTATAGACGGTGTTCATGATGCGCTATACATAACTCAAGAACTGAACAGAGAAAACAGCACTTTAGGCAGAGGAGAGGCGTCTGGAGATCCACTCTATGGCTCCCGTGAAGACCCTTGTTATAGCACATTATTACTGAGGGTGAACTATGGCCCTATACGTTCATGTAATCAGAACGGACCTCCTGAAGATTTTAATCCGTATGACTATAGATATGAAGGGGAGAGAAATGTGACTGGAGAACTAGGGACGAACGACAATAATATTTATGTGTATAAAGAAAGTGGACAAACGCATATAAGCTCGACTCAAAGACAGTTTGAAGACTCGTATAATAACTCCCTACTGCGTCACTCTTCACAAAGGATGTTTGATCTTATGCCAGTAGATGAAATTGACAGTGCTATACGTGGAAAGAAAGATGGGCCATAGCTACTTAATGCGAAAGTATCTATCAGGAGAAGTAACTATAAGATCCTGTAAACGATGGTCGTCTTATTAGTATATTACCGTATAGAGTCGCCTATAAGTCGGTATTTTTGGAGTTAAAATTAATATTGATCTTAAGTACCAGTCCACATAAAAATCAGACAACACTGTAAAAAAGTGATACATGAAGGTTTTCAGAATTTGATGATTTTCCACTCATAGATTTATTTTGAAGTATGAACAATGTATGTAAAATGAAAAATGTTTTGAGTCATGGTAACCATGGAACCCCGGCCAAAGAAATTTCCTTAGCAACGGGCGGATTTTTCAGTCTTGAAGGACAAAAAATCACCTATCTTTGAGGCTTAAAATAACATGTAAATACCATGAGAATTATTCTTACTTACGGGTGTAATAAAGATACACATTTATTGTGTTCTAATAATGTAATAAAAAATATTTAGGTCTTAAGTCAGTTCTGTGGTAGACATTGGAAGGTACACATGTTTTACAAGTTTTGCTGATTCAGCATTTTTCGTGATTTTGGCAATATTCAAGGCCAAATTTCAAAAATGGCCAGATTAATACAGTTGTTGCATGTATTTCACATAAAAGCAGAGGTATTTCTCTTTTAGAATTTGAAGTCAATTCCATGGGCTCTTTTGAAAATCGAAACTGTTGCCTAGCAACAAAAATGGGCTTTTTGATGCATAAAATGAGAAACAATGTAAAAAGTTTACGAAAAAATCAAATGAAAGGTTATTTATGATAAACGAGAAACCAATTTTAAAACAGTATAATTAATTTCGGTCTCCCTAGTAAATAATTGAATATTGCATAATTCTTTATCTCCATAGCAACGGCAGGTTCTCCATAGCAACAGGGCAAAGAAAGGTAATTTTGGCGTGTATTCGTGTTATCTTATTGAGGCTTATTCAAAATAAGTCAGAAAAATCCGGATGAGCAAATTTGACAATGAAATGTTGGTAATCTTAATTTTTTTTTCGTCTTTAATTAACACATGGCAACGATTCCCAGTGCATGGCAACCAATGTACCCTATGCCTCCTGTAAAGAGATTTGACTTTTGGATCAGTGTTCGTCATGGAAATGAATATTAAATTAATGTGTTGATGATTGTATTTATGGAGAGTGGTGAAAAAATATATGAAATGTTCCATCAATTGTTATCATGGCAACAACTACACAGTATAAATTCTTGAACAGAACTGTGACTGGGCGAATTTAAAACGGGGCAAAATTTCTTGTATGTGTGAACGGGCAAAAATCATATGAAACCTAATTAAGGATGTTTTCCATAGATAATGTTCTAATGTAACTTGTACGATACTGTGGATTAGATTCAAGACACTCACGGTGCATTTTATTTTTCCGGAACTGTTTTCATTTCCGATATTTTTAAGTTTTCATCTCTGACATTTTTCAAGCAGTCCTTTTCTGCAATGAAAGTAGCTAGGATTTTTAAAAAGACTTAACTCATGAAAAATATTACAGAATATATCATGAATAAATCATTGAAATCCAAAATAATGAGTTTTGCAATTGACTTTGGGTTATGTTTTAAACCAAAGGCCATGACATTGGGGGGGGGGGGGGCAACAGCACCACTTTTAATTCCTAATTTTAAACCTATTCTGCAACATGTCTGTGGAAAGTGGGGGGCTAAACCTACGCAGCAATGTTCAATGTCTATACTAGTAAAAGGCTAAGTCCCTATGTATTTTTCAAAGAATTAATTCATGTGAACTAATAATCATTTAAGCCCCATCCTAACACCAGAACCTCTGTCCAAAGGCCATGGAATTCACTACTGTAGAACAGGAATTCTTTCTCATCGTAACTATGTGCTTAATTAGTTTTACCCAGGAGCAGAGGAGAAGATTTTCAAAGAAATAATGCATTTTCACTATATAGTCTATTTAGCCCAGCCCTAGCATATACAATCCCTGACCCTGGGGCAAAGATTTTACTATTTTGGTACAGTGTAGAGGACTCAATGCTTATAACAATCATTCCAACAGTTTCACTGCTTAATTGATGTCTACAAGTAAAGAAGATTTTTAAAGACTGCATTAGTTTTATTGGTTTTGGTTCCACCCCTCAGGCCCAAGGGACCCTGAAATTCACAATCTTGTGTTCCTCTTTTACCCATAGATGGGTTATTTCAAATTTGGTTGAAATTGGTTCAGTGGTTCCAGAGAAGAAGCTAAAAATGTTCAAATGTTTACGACCGCCGAATGACGTACGACGACGAACGAACAGAGATAGCAATAGGTCACCTGAAAGACGCAGATGATCTGAAATTCTCAGAAGCACATCTCCCTTTTAAAGTGCAGTTTTAAGTTTGAACTAAAATATGCAAAGATGGAAATTAAAGGGCATACAGAAACCACTTCTGGTAAATACAGACCCTTAGTAAGCAATTTCGGGGGTGGGGTGGGTGTTACAACCATATATTTTCAGTTTGGGCACTATCAACAACCGAAAATTCCTTGGCAAACAAACCAAAAAATAGAAGATCTCCAGATATCATTATTATTTAGGGGGCACATATATTGTAGTGAAGTTTTCAATAGTATTCTATAGCTAAGTATCGGCAAAATAGCCCCCCCCCCCCCCCCCCACCGCTTCTTACACAGCCATAGGGAAAAACAATCATCGATGAAGGAATTCTCAAAAGACAGTAGAATGATTTAAATATGAAGACATCACATTTACCCCTGTACATGTAGCACAGGGAAAGATATTAATATAAGTATTATTTCTACTTGTATAAGTATGTATTGAATTATAAATATGTTTTTATTTTTTGAACATGAAATAAATTTATTTAAAATTCTTATTTCCAGCTGTTTGGCAAGCAATTAAATTGTCAGAAAGGGATCCTGCATATATCCAAGATATACAAAAAATGTCGGAAATGAAATAAAATTGTCGGAATTGAAATTTTAAGCATGTCGGAAATCTTATGCAAAATACTGGAAATAAAATGCAGTGAACGAAAACATGAATATGAAATGAGCAAGCACAAGAAATTGTGTAGACCTAATAAAACCCTTAACCCTGGTAATGTTTATCTAGCATATATTGTGTTCATTTGAGATAATTTCCATTTTTCAAAAGATAAGATATTTATAAGCTTGTATCTTTAACCACAGGCACCTGACGTTACTTATTTTTCTTTTGATAAAAAAAAAATATACACATACCTAATAATAAACGTTAGGTACGTGTATATTCTTTTTTATTAAAAGAAAAATAAGTAACGTCAGGTGCCTGTGTCTTTAACTTGTTGTTGGGAAGCTGACGCTTATTCAGTTCACAAGGAATCTGTAGCTCTGGAGCTTCAAACGCTATTACCCAGAGAACAGGCCCATATCAAAGTAGTAGGAGCAACCTCCAACATCGCTCACCTGAGCACATGGGCTAGGTAAAAACAAATCAGCTCAGCACTCAAAAGTTTACTTGGGGAAGGGGGGTGGACTTGAATTTTATAATTCTTGCCACCATATCAATATAAACTAGTGCTAATTGTAACAGGGACCGTTACAGATGTTCCCCAAACGCTCCCTAACTCCCTTTTGATGCCATATTCCCTCTAAGCTTCATTAAAGAAGACAAATGATTTATGCATTTGACACTTAAACAACGTTTCCCCAGAAGTGTACCAAGTTCATTCAAATTTTAGCATTGCATGCGTGCACATGTGAATGCATGTGCGTAATGACCATATCATCTTGTCTAAACAATCTAATTTAATAATGTATTAATGTAAAAACTTTGGGCCAGGAAAGATGAAAGTTATGTAGAAGCATCCTCAGGTAGTGTACATTCAAGTTTATTCAAGTAATGACCCCCGGTGGTAGGGCGGGGCAATAATGGACGACCAACGTTTTAAATAGAAATAAATAGGAAAAATATTCTTCTTAATAACAGCAAAGCCATGATTGGTCATGTTTATATGGAAGCATCCTCAGGTAGTGTAGATTCAAGTTTGTTCAAATCATGACCCCCGGGGGTACAGCCACACTGGATGATCAAAGTTTTACATAGGAATATATAGGAAAAATATAGAAAAATCTTGATCGGTTTTGTTCAAATGTTAGTATCCTCAGGTAGTTTAGATAAAGATTTGTTAAAATCATGACCCCCAGGATTGGGTGGGCAACAAAAGTACATAAATTATTTGCAATAACAGGCACATAGTATCGTTTTTGAAAGTAGGGGGGCCAACCAGAAATTTTTTTTTACTTACCTGAAAAAATTGACAACCAAAAAAAAAAAAAAAAAAAAATTAAAAGTTGTCCAAACTCGAAAATCCTATTTCGTGGGCCAACTTACTATCACTTCCAATTTTTTCCCTACAATCCTTGTTATCACTTTCCTATGGTTATAAAGTGGGGGGGGGGAAAGCATCCTATCAATGAACATTTACTATAGTAAAGGTTATGTTGGGGAAAAAGTGGGGGGGGGTGCAGGCCCCCCCTTGCCCCCCTGGTTGCTACGTCCCTGAATAAAGCCACAGTTAGTCAAAAAATAAGTAAGCACCCTTAATTAGTGTAGATTCAAGTTTGTTCAAATCACTTCCCCCCCTTTTAGGATCGGGACTACTTACGCATTTACTGAATTGATTTTTCCTAACCACAGTGCTCAGGTGAGCGATGTGGCCCATGGGCCCTGCGTTACATGGATGAGTTCGATCTCAATTGTTTTGTTTTTGTTGCATAATATTTAGATTTTAAGATATGAACTAACCAGATACATGAAGATGACCATCTGACCATTGTTTGCATAATTTTTGAAATATGTTTGCACTACATCAATGCAAATCTCACCAAACAACAAACAAAAAATAAAGTTTCTAATTGTGTGACTAGCCATGTTTTAAATTCATTTGTATTTGATCTAGCTTTGGACATCTTGCAATATTTCTTTCAAATGGTGTAAACTTCAATTTTACGTAAATAACCGTAACTGACTGCGATGCTACTTTTCTTATTTTGATTTATTTTAATGTGCCGTGTCGCCCTCATGGAACAGTGGTTAGAGCGTCTTCCCTAGAGTCACGAAGTAAGGAGCTGATCCTTTTGTCGCGGGTTCGAATCCCACTGTGGGACACAGTAGGTGCTACCTTTGAGCTACCGCAAACGTTTTTTTCGTTTGGAAAAAAAAACTTTCCAATCTATGACAAGTATCAATAGAATAATTAAAACCTGATATTCCTATTCAGTTGGAAATATCATGGGAAATGTTCCATAGTGACGTTATTCATTTTATTTATCTATTTATTTTCATGAGGAATTAATTCATACAATGTAATACTTTCTGAGAAATCTGTGACAAGTGCCTAATCTTTCAATATTACGAATAACGACTACAGAGTATCCCATACTGACAATGTAACATTGTTTGCTATGTGCTAGAAATACATGTAGTTGTTATGGATTAAATGAGTTTAAAAATACTTTCGAAAAACAAACATTTCAACATGATTTATTTTTCTTCATGACATGATTTAGATAAAGATTTACAGGTAACATGAATAAAGGTCAAACTTTCTTTGTGTTGTTGCTAGGGGAGTGGTGTTGTTGCTATGGAAATAAGTCATCGAACAATATTCAATAACTTGATACAATATTTTAAAGTCTTTCCGAACTATCAACATGCAATTATCAGCATATTACTTAAATATCCAATTCCATGACAAACAATACAATCTCAAAGTCAAATCTGTTTTACAGGAGACATAGGAACTTTGGTTGTCATGTACACAGAACCCTTGACATTTGGGTTGATTAAGTACCAAAAAACAAGATGTGTTTGTGAAACACTATGCGCCCGGCGGCAACAAAGTTCGGAAAAAGCTATTTTTAGCATTAAGATCACAGTCAAGGTCACAAGGTCATTGACCTTGGTGTCACCTGAAAGAACATAATTAGTGGAGTTTGCATACCAAATATGAAGTCTCTATCTTTCATAGTTTGAAAGTTATGGCGAAGGTTAAAGTTTGCAGAAAAAAGCTATTTTTAGCATATAGGCCACAGTCAAGGTCACAAGGTCATTGACCTTGGTGTCATTTGAAAGAGCTTAATTAGTGGAGTATGCGTACTAAATATGAAGTCTCTATCTTTCATGGTTCAAAAGTTATGGTGAAGGTTAAAGTTCGGGACAAACAAACAACAGACAGACAGCTAGACAGACGGACAGACAGACAGGCAGGACAAAAACAATCTACGTCCTGGATCTATCGATCCGGGCGCATAAAAAATAACAATATTAAAACCAACATTTCATTGTCAATTTGCTCAACCGGATTTTTCTGACTTATTTTGAATAAGCCTTAATAAGATTACACGAATACACGCCAAAATTACCTTTCTTTGCCTTGTTGCTATGGAGAACCTGCTGTTGCTATGGAGATAAAGAATTATGCAATATTCAATTATGTGCTATTGAGTCTAAATTTAATTAAACTATTTTAAAATTGGAATCTCGTTTATCATCAATAACCGTTCATTTGATTTTTCCCTAAACTTTTTACATTGTTTCTCATTTTATGCATCAAAAAGCCCATTTTTGTTGCTAGGCAACAGATTCGATTTTCAAAAGAGCCCATGGAATTGACTTCAAATTCTAAAAGAGAAATACCTCTGCTTTTATGTGAGATACATGCAACAACTGTATTAATCTGGCCATTTTTGAAATTTGGCCTTGAATATTTCCAAAATCACGAAAAATGCTGAATCAGCAAAACTTGTAAAACATGTGTACCTTCCAATGTCTACCACGGAACTGACTTAAGACCTAAATATTTTTTATTACATTATTAGAACACAATAAATGTGTATCTTTATTACACTCATAAGTAAGAATAATTCTCATGGTATTTACGTGTTATTTTAAGCCTCAAAGATAGGTGATTTTTTGTCCTTCAACACTGAAAAATCCGCCCGTTGCTAAGGAAATTTCTTTGGCCGGGTTTCCATGGTTACCAAGACTCAAAACATTTTTCATTTTACATACATTGTTCATACTTCAAAATAAATCTATGAGTGAAAAATCATCAAATTCTGAGAACCCTCATATATCACCCTTTGTCTGATTTTTATGTGGACTGGTACTTAAACTCTATGTCCGACTTATAGGCGAGTCATAAAGATATATTTTTCTGGAGACTGAAATTTAGTATTTCATTTGCATTTCCGACGATTATCGAAGAAATGTCTGGATATAATAATGTTAATCTATGTATTCTTAGATTATACACATAAAGTACAAGATTTTATATATTTTAAACATTTAATTTGTATTTTAAGTGAGCATTGCCTTTTTAAAAATAATTTAAGATTAAATATTATTGTCATTTAGAAAAATATTAAATGAAACCAGTTTAAAACATCAATTGATTTACTTGAAATTGGCATCCGATTTTGGCAAAAAATGTACCGACTTATAAGCGAGCAAATCCCACCAAAATAATGTCAAAAAATACAACCGACTTATAAGCGAGTATATACGGTAAGTAAATATTAAGCAAATAGTGAGTGTCGTCTCAATAGAAACCAATAAATTTTTTTTTAAGTTAAGCATCTGCCTCACAGCGAGATTTATGATGTTTCACTTGAGTTTGGATAAGTCTGGAATTAAACTTGAAAGCTACTTATAGTCTGGTCCGATTTATGGAAAATAATACTTCTAATGGCAAATGATTATTATTTGGTCCAGAATAGTGTTTTAACCTAATTCGAGTATGCTGAATCCGAATAAATATGCTGGCCTTCATGAAAATGACGTAAAATAGGTCAAAATGGCAATCCAAAGTGGCGGACATCAAATTTTTCTAATTTTCTCTAAATATCGTTCAAAAAGGAGAAATAATGTGTGAATATCTCACAGAGTGTAATACAAGTATAAAAATGATAAAAGAATGCTACCATTATTAGTTTAACTCGGAAATTTTAGTCGTTCCTGCTCTTAATTCAAATTTTCTCTGATTTTTTTTTGTCTATTGTTCTATATTCTGCTTTGTTCAGGATTTTACATTTGCATATATCCATACAATACAGATTTGTATTTTTCATCTACATCTCACTTTTCTACAACTGAATGATGGTGCAGCTGTAAGTAAGGAGTCAATATAGCGATTAAAAATGGCGGATATTCGAATTAATTCTTAATGTCGTTTACATGGAAGAAAGGATTTGTGAATATCTTACTGAGCGTAGTACAACTATGTAAATTTCCAATAAAACACTAATATCATCACTTTAATTTGGAAAATTTAGTCGTTTAAATTTGAAATGTGTTAATTAGCTCAAAATGGCGATTTAAAATGACGTCATGTTCACTTGAATTTTGAAAAATTCTGAAACTGCTGAATTATGATTCGTTTTGCAGAAAATAAATTACAGTTTGCTTTTATATATATATATATAAAGTATATTGATTAGTCCATTAAATATGAACAAACAAAAAATACTAGAAAAGATTAATATTTTCTGGAAATAGTTAAAACAAACTCGACTTTAGAGTTTTCAAATTCTCCCCCTCGTACTTGACCGTGTTCCAAAGCCACGTCCAACTAAACTCACTCATGAATCCTGTCATTATCAACTCGCACTTCTACTTCAACATCCCTCGGCACACCATCAAATATAACTGAAGAAATTCTTGTCCGATTTCATCGAACACTTTGTTCTAGCTTTTTAGCACTTATAACAACTTGGTATTATCCCCTAACATCTTCTGTTCAAGATTTATTTGCTAAATGTTTTAGTCTGTCTTCGGAATTTCGGTATTGTCAACACTCAAGTAAAATGGTGCCCCGTGTCAAGGATGACAACCGCCTTTGCACGTAAAAAGTTTGTTTCTATGGAATTCGAAAAAGAGAAGCTCACTTTGGGCCGCCAGAGAAACCAAAATCCTTCAAAAATCGATAATTTAAACTGATAGTCCGCCGAAACATTGCTGCAAAATTGCCGAATCGGCAATAAACACTCAAGAAACAACACATTTATGTTCAAATGTTAAAAATCTTTTTTTTTCAAAAACCTTATGCAAAATAAACTAGAGGTACTATGAGCAATTAGCTAACTAAATGATACCCCCGTCTCCCATATGAATATAATGACAGTGTCCACGTTTTGCTGTGGGAAAGCCAAAATATGTGTCGGATCAAAAAGTAAAATATGAGGTCACAATGTTTAATATGTAATTAAGATTCTGTGAAATTTCATCAAATTTCATTCAGTGGTATGAGAGAGGAGTTGCAGATAAGAGATTGGTAGCTCAAACCGTAACAGACGGATGTACATATCGATTACTTTATACCCTCCCGCTTTTTATGCGAGGTGGGGGTGGGGAATGTAAAAAAAAATCTCTGATATTCAAGACATGTAGCTCTTTATTTCGTGACCGCGTATGGATTTGTTGTCTTTTAAGGTAGAAAGGTCATTCTATTAGCAAGAAAATTCTCAAACTTTATCATCTGGAATCACATTGTGTGCATATTTTGGTGAGAAGAGTTGTATAATTATGCAATTTAAGAGCGCCTGCAGATTCCTCGTGATTCCTTACACTTACAAGCTTTCGTACCAATAGGCCTAAGCCATTATTGACTTCGATCTAGTCAACACTTTTCTTGACAACAAAATTTTCTCGAACACTCCAAAAACTTTACAAGGCAGCTTGGTCCATGCACACTTCTTTGTTAGGGTAGTGTTAGGTTTTATCGCCCTTTTGACCTATTTAACGCCATTTTCATGAAGGCCAGCATATTTTTTCGGAATCAGCATACTCGATTTAGGTTTAAAAACTATGCTGGACCAAATAATAATTATTTGCCGTGAGAAGTTATTTCTAGCCTTCTTTTTAAAAATCAGGACCAGACTATTATACAGTATTATGGTGTCGCCGTTTTGTAGCTGTTAAAAGTTGTTTGAGTGGGTGAAATAGAAATTTATTATATACCTAATGTGTATCACCCAATTTTACTGTTGAATTTACGCTATCACGTGACGTCGTGATCCGATTTTCCGGATCACCAACATGTTTTCTGAATCCATATCATCACTCTCTGAAACTGATGACGTAGTACGCAGAAATATGACGTTATTTTTCTTGCGCGTTAAAAAGTCCCTTGTCCCTTGGATAAATGTTATGCAATTGATCTCTAAAGTTTTCTTTTGCTATATTTTGCTAGTTATGAGGGGGTATATAATAAATTTATCATTATAACAGTAACTTGATCCGAAGAGCCGTATCACGCCTCGTTGACAGGCGCGGATCATCAGATCAAACTCGACGCTTCGTGTCTGGTTAGATCTGATGATCCGCGCCTGTCAACTCGACGTGATACGACCCTTCGGATCAAGTTACTGTTATGATAATATATATATGTTTCCCTGGATCTATCATAAACTTACTTCCAGGTAGATCTACTTCATCGTTATTTGAACTTATTTCCAACTATTGTACATTTTTAACGAGAAGACCTGCTACACATATTATACAGAAAGTTTAAGAATCACACAAGTAGTACAATGTATTATTATATACCTAATGTTTATCACCCAATTTTACTGTTGAATTTGCGCTTTCACGTGACGTCGTGATCCGATTTTCCGGATCACCAACATGTTGTTTTCTGAATCCATATCACCACTCTCTGAAACTGATGACGTGGTACGCAGAAATATGACGTTATTTTTCTTGCGTGTTAAAAATTCCCTCGTTATTATGCTTTGTTTTATGGAAAAATGTTATGCAATTGACCTCTAAAGTTTTCTTTTCCTATATTTTGCTAGTTATGAAGGGGTATATGATAAATTTATCATTATAACAGTAACTTGATCCGAAGAGCCGTATCACGTCTCGTTGACAGGCGCGGATCATAAGATCAAACTCGACGCATCGAGCCTGTCAACTCGACGTGATACGACCCTTCGGATCAAGTTACTGTTATAATAATATATATATATATTACATGTATATAATATACATTTAATAAAACCTTACTCCAATTTGCTAAATATTAGATTCTCTCACATGTAAAATATGGTAAGGGGTCAAGTACAATACATACATTTACATATTGAAGTCAATATTCAGTCATTTATTTTGACCTATGTTATAAAATAGCAAATTATTTTGACCTTTGTTTTGAAATATCAGCAAAGAGGAAGAGTAAACTAAATATACGTCAATTATTCAACTTCCCTTTGTAGATTTTTAAAGCTGATAAATGTGTCTGGTGGCGCTTAAATTGTATTATTTAAATTATTTAATAACGAATATAGTCAAATATAATGAACAACGTTTTATATTTTAAAAAAATTATATCAATGATATGCAAAATTATATATTTCAATATAACAACTTGAGTTTTAAAAAATAATTATAAAAAGTCAAAAGATGTGTTTATAAAAGTGAAAAGTCATAAAACGAAATTTTTCAAAATCAACCTTACTTTTTTTTTTTTTTAGAAAATAGTAGTACTGTACGTTTAAGTGGAAATTTTAGCGAGACGCAAATTTAGCGATTCGTCCTTTAAAATGAGTATTATATTTTTAAGTAAGTTAAGCAATATTCGAAATCTCACTAAAGAAGCCATTACAACTAAAACGTAATTAATTTTTAGCGATATACAATTTTAGCGATCTCAGTACCCTCGCTGATAATTCCAAAATTAAATCCACGCTAAGCTTATACGGTATTACAAATGTTACACTTTGATAAAGTCAATCCAAGGATATCTCGAATTCAAGGAAAAGGATCGACTTTGTGCTCAGTCGATATGCTTTGCTATGAACCATATATAATCATATTGATCTACCTCATAACAGAAAGGGACAGAATGAGGGAGGGATTTTATTATTTAACTGTATTTCTAAAAACAAATTTCTCTACTTAGAGAAAGAAGAAAACTTGTTTATATACATTATACATTTTATATAATTCAATAAAGAAACAAGAGGCCCGTGAGCCACATCGCTCACATAAGCACTGTGCCTAGGAAAAAGAAGAAATAAATTTATTATTGAAAGCTTTGGTTGGCCATTTTTGCCCCCCTACCCCCGGGGTTGATGATTTCAACAAACTTGAATTGACACTATCTGAGGATGCTTCGATATAAATATGATCAATTATAGGTTTTCTATTCTTGAGAAAAAGATTTTTAAAGAATTTTCCTATATATTTCTATGTAAAAATTTGGTCGGCCATTTTGGCCCCGCCCTTTCCCCGGGGGTCATGATTTGAACAAACTTGAATCTACACTACCTGAGGATGCTTCCCCATAAGTTTCATCTTTCCTGGCACAGTGGTTCTTGGGAAGAAGATTTTTAAAACATGCCACCAAATTTTCAATAATTCCCAATTATCTCCCCTTGAATGAGGGCGTGGCCCTTCATTTGAAAAAAACTTGAATCCCCTTAACCCAAGGATGCTTTGTGGCAATTTTTGTTGAAATTGGCCCAGCAGGCCTTGAGAAGAAGTCGAAAATGTTAAAAGTTTACAGACAGACAGACTGACGGACGCCGGAGAAAATGTGATCAGAAAAGCTCACTTAAGCCATCGGCTCAGGTGAGCTGAAAATTGACAAAAAAGGTTATTAAAATATGTAGATTATTGATTGATTATTGTTAAACGCCGAGTCGGCAATATTTCAGCCATATTTCGGCGATATTATATATAGATAAAATATGACAGTAAACTGTGATATTGCAATCTCTAAGTCCTATATATTTCCTTGATGGGGAGGAGCAGGAACAACAACATGTCACCAGTAAACACAGAAGCAAACAAGATGTACTAAATGACCCCGAAATTATTCCGACTTTAGCTTCTGTACTTATGTCAATCCATTTGGCAAGCAATCCTGAAAAAAAAATATTTCGGTATATGGTAATTTAGGCATAAATGAATCATACCTGGAAAATGAATAATTAATTTGAATCTTTAATGTAGGAAACTGATTGCCTTAAATCGTTTTTGTCCTATTTTAATTAAAAAGATTACATGTACATGTAACAATCTTTATGGCTAATATTGCGATTTAATATCAAGGCAAACATCCATCAAGCATTACTCTTTAAGAGGTTAATATGATGATAAAGCTATGTAAGGAGTACAATATTCACCAAACATGAAAGACTTGTGAAGATGAGCATTACTTTATATTATTGCAATACTGAATCTCAGCTAAAATTATAATCATATAAAAAAAATCCTTGTTATTTTTTTTCTGAAAATAGTACAATATGATGAATTATGGCTTTGTCATTCTTGAGAAGAAGATTTTTAAAGAATTTTCCTATATATTTCTATGTAAAACTTATATATATTTTGGCCCCGCCCTACCCCTGGGGTCATTATTTGAACAAACTTGAATCTACACAACCTGAGGATGTTTCCCCATAAGTTTCATCTTTCCTGGCACAGTGGTTCTTGAGAAGAAGATTTTTAAAATATGCCACCAAATTTTCAATAATTCCCAATTATCTCCCCTTGAATAAGGGCATGGCCCTTCATTTGAACAAACTTGAATCCCCTTTACCCAAGGATACTTTATGGCAAGTTTGGTTGAAATTGGCCCAGCGGTTCTTGAGAAGAAGTCGAAAATGTGAAAAGTTTACAGACAGACGGACAGACAGACAGACAGCTAGACAGACGGACAGACAGACGGACGCCGGACAAAATGTGATCAGAAAAGCTCACTTAAGCTTTCAGCTCAGGTGAGCTAAAAAGTCGTCTTGTCAAATTCTCAGAGCTAAATTAAAGAAAGAAAGTGGCATCAAGGTAAGAAGTGTTTATTTTGTTTTTGTTTTTTTGTTTTTTTTTTTTTTTTACAATAAAATGAAATTATTTATCAAAATTTAGTCTGTATTAGACCCATTGAAATCATAAGCAAATATTTACATTTGCAGATATCTTTCTTAGTTGAACCTATTGAAGAGAGAATGTGTTCAATTTTGTGTGAATGTTATTTGGGGGTCAGAGGTCATAGCGCGACGGAATCACAGACCGAATTCGAAGTGATATTTTGTCTACATATTTCTGTCTTGTTTTGGAATATTTCCGAGTTAATAACTATGAAAAAGATAAAATGATAGACAATATGGATATTTTTCAATCACAAGATGTACATTAAATCTTCTTTTGGTGTGAATAAAGTTTTGAAGACAATAAATAGCCTAAAACCGCTTATACCTTTTTAATCCGAAATTCCTTTGGAGTTTGTAGACTAAAATAGGCGATACCACCGCTTTTGACTTCAAATATTGTAAGAACTTATGAAATAGCTAGATTATTCTCAGCAGCGATCATTGTTCTTTCACTATATACAAATATTTCCTGAACTGGACTGCTAAACATGAATGTAAACTCTGAGAGTGTATTCGATTAAGACAACCCGTGTCGCACTAGTGTTAAATATGCGCATGCTCATTGATTGAACTCTAGTGATCTAAATAAAACACCTCGTGTTGTTTAGTGTTTGTATAAATATGGCGGGGAAAACAGTATATTCGCTGTATATCGGGTTTGAACAGGACAAACAATTGATTAACAAACAATATCCAATTATCAAATAAAGAATAGCAGATAATTTAATACAAGACATCAAAGCTGAAATTAATTGTTCAACAAAATTTATTTTTTACAGATACAACCACAGGAACCTGTCGTTACTTATTTTTCTTTTAATAAAAAATATATATTAGGTATGGGTATATTCTTTTTTATTAAACGAAAAATGAGTACACATGTAACGTCAGGTGCCTGTGGATACAACATGTATTTTATAGATTATTTATCCTTGCAATATTATTTAACAAGTCAATACCTCCTCTTATTAAAATAAAAAAGTAGAATAAGAATGTCTCCACATACATATGTTACGGTGTAAAATACAACATTTTTGGACTTATTTTAAATTACCGTGTAAATTAACTTTTCGGACTTTGTGTAAATTGTTGTCAAAAGTTTTCTTATATTTCGGCAAATGTGATAAATTATATAAATTCCGCACATCCCTAATCCCAACTGAGGCATAGTCAGAGATTGGACAGTTAATTCTTTAATTGACATCTGTTTATATTTATTGACACTTAATCTTTCATCTTTAATTCTATTATATACATACTGCTAAAATGTCACCATTCGCTCAATAATTGTTTGATACTTGATTTCTTACTCGTACCTTTTGTTAATCCTTTTATTTTACTCTGTCTTTGTTCAGTAAGTATGTTTTGTTGTGAAAAAATTATAGTCAGTTGGAATCAGACCTTCGGTGCTGATACATCCCAAACTCATGTAAAAGTATATTCCTTGCTGATTCTATATAAAAGTACAAAACTGTAACTCGTGTTGGTGACTTTGAGGTTTTAAAAGAATCTGGGTTCAACAATAAGAGGAAAGCTCACGGTTGAACCAGAATCAGCAGTATTGACGAACAGAATCATCCTGTAAAACTTACATGGAAATAGTTTTAAATATAATAGTGACGTACCATCGTTTTTGAAAGGGGGGGGGCAAGCCAGAGAAAATTTAGTTGGAGGAAGAGGATGTAGGTTCCACTTCCTTCAGTACCAAATTTTATTCATACGATACGACTTCAGCCTTGCTTGGCTTTACTGTAATAAAAAGGGGGATGAAGCAATCGGTGGTCTTTCAATGAAGATTTTTAAAAGGAAAGAGATGTCTGGGAAAAAAAAGTGTGGGGAGCGCTTCCACCAGCTGCTCGTGCCTGTATTGCACGGGTTATAATAATTGGTCAGAAAAGTAACATAGGTGACATTTTTCATTAATATAGTGTTAGTCACAGGATGTGAGAGACATATTCTTTTACAAAACAAAAGAAAACTTAAGCGTATGTGTTTTTCATGGTCTTACATGGCTGTGGATTTTAATTTTGAGTCTGTAAAAATAATGTTCAATATTTCAACTAAATTTTTTTTTTTGAAAAATACACATGAAATTGTTCAATAATTATTACGATTGTAATTAAAGGCTGAAAAGGTAATTTCTATATACTTATAACATTAATTTTATTGTAAACAAAGAACCGGTTGGTTCTGGGGACCCGACCCCCATATTTATAAGATCACATTGTAATACATGCATGTAACTGAAATTGCTCTCACATTTGATCCTGCAATTATGTTAAAACTGAATTATTAATAATAATAATTTAACTTCATAAGGTAATTAACAAGAGATATCTATGCTGCGATTGTTAAATCTATCAAAATAATTTTAGTGAATCAATATGCATCTATTAGACATTTTTGTAATCAAGGGGCCCGCTTTAAAAAGGAACTTACGCCTAAGACCAAAATTGATTCTGCGATTTTATTCTTCTTGAAAAGAATTTAGAATGTTTTTATGGTAACAATTTCCAAAAAGGTTAATTTTCAAAAATTTATAATGAACATAAGTTTTTGGTTTTAGTCGTAAGTTCTTTTGTAAAACGGGCCCCAGAGGTTCGGGCAATAATCATAGGCAGATTTTAAAAAAAAAAAAAAGATAAACTTTATTTTAAAAAAATTAAAAACTGCCAATGATAACACAGCCGTAATTTTAAGAGGTTGACCTAAAAACTAAAAAAAAAAAAAAGGAAGGGATATCAAAATTATAATGCAGACTTTTTTCATTGACGTTGTAAATTTCTAATACAAATACTGACAAATTTATGCAGAAACAGTTTTCGCATTAACAATGCGACTTCACTTCCCGCCATTTCTTTCACCTGTTACTCCAGGTAAACTGAGGAGTATACCCGCGTAACACGAGTTGATCACCCGTGTCGAAGATAGGTTGTTTTATTTACAACTCTGGTGACTCGTGTAACCCGTGTCGCTTAATCGAATATACCCTCAAATGTTGGAGCGAGGTAAACTAACTTTGACCAAACAACTTCCAGGTAATTGTGCGTCACAACATAGGAATACGGCGGCCCGTTCGTGAAATAAAAGTTTACTTGAAATTTATTTGCGTCTCAAATGTAAATATAAGTAATAAACAACAATGTTAAAAAGTTCGATGGGAAATGAACTTTTAGTTGATACGTGATCAAATCTACTGAGAAGCCCTTCGGGCTTCACAGGATTTGATCATGTGACCAATTAAAGGTTCATTTCCCAGAGAACTTTTTAACATTGTTGTTTATTTCTTAAATCATAACGCTCGGTAGGTTCATCGGCATGATGTGATATTGAACATTTACAAGACAAGCGTTAATTTGAATACCGATAGTAATAAAATCTGTAATTTTAATTTTTTTAGTTGGAATAATTATTATAAATTAAGAGGAAATGTTTAAGCTATATAATAAAGGAGTTATTGAACTTATATTAGTGAAAATTGGCAATCGTTGTCCGTACAAATGCACTCACAAGCTAGTGCATTTGTACAGACAACTTGTGCCAATATTCACCCATATATGTTTAAGGTCAATAATCCTATATTATTCATTTCATGCGCGATATATGAGGGACTTATCTTTACATCCGATGTACTCTGAAAACCCGTCGAATTGATCTCAACAGTTGATTTCCCGATCACACTTAAGCCTTTTGTCAATACAGATATCGTCAAGACACCGAAAATCGTTCTAGGAGCAGATCTTGGTCTCTGACTCTACAATATGAAAAAATGAATAAAATATAAATCATTAAAAGATTGTCTTGTGCCTTCGATTTATGCTTTGCTATCACATACAAATCAGGCCACATACATGAATTCTCAATCTTTAAATCAGTAAAAAGACTGTTATTGAAGTTAAACCCAATGTTAGTCGTAACTACCATGCTTTTAAATTTAAACCGTCCACACAGAACTTTATTTGGCGAAATCTCCGAAGACCATGGCCAAGATCTGTCACCTGTGAAACGTAAAAATTTAATTATTGATGTTTTTTCTAATTGAAAAGAAGAAAATTCAAGAGTACAACTGTGCATATATTTTCTTTTTAATCATAAACGCTTTGGTAAGGATGGGGCAAAAACTACTTAAAATTAAGCATAATAAATGTATAAATAAAATGTATAAAGAAGGATTCTCAAAAACAAACAGTTGTAAAAGATCCATTTCAAGAAGTGTTAAGCTGCGTTATATCTTTACGGTATGAATGAAAGTTTGGTTAAAACATTTCTCTTCGATACTATTAATGGGTCACAAAAATTAAAGGCAATATTTGTCCTCTGTGTGCAGTGTTGTCAATTTGTTAAACTCTGCACACATGCCCAAATGAATAAGAAATCTAACAAAATACGGTACTTTCAAAATATCTTCAAAACCCTACCAAAACACACTTTTATATTTTCTTTGTACGTTTTGAAAGTGTTGCATTTAACGAAACATCAATGCAACACTTTACAGGATGGGGGTGGCATGGTATTTTGTTTATGTTTCATTACAATATTGCAATTGGTGATTTATTAATGTTTCACTACACTCTGCAAAATGAAATTGCATTTTAAAAGTATTTCGTTACACTTGTCTGCATCAAAGTAATATTTTGTTAGCATTTCATTTGATTAATAGACATGTTTAGGGTTGAATTATCTAAGAGCTGTAAAAGCTTCAAAGACAACTTATCTATTTACATCCTGTGTTTGACTAGTATTTGTGCCAATTTTTAAACAACCAGCACTAGGTCAGAGAGAAACAAAGAGATAGGTGAAGGTACATGCAAAAGTACGAAAGCCCAGAAGGCTCATTCGAGATTCAAGTTTCGAAATACGAGATTCAAAATTCGAGATTCGAAATTCGAGTTTCGAGATTCAAGATCCAGATTTACCAATTAAAAACTCATTCGAGATTCGGTGGTTCGAAATACGAGATTCGAAATTCGAGTTTCGAGATTCAAAATCCAGATTAACCAATCAAATGCGGGTTCAACATTTGATTACCCCCCTCTATTATATTTTATCTATCAATAAATCGTTAAATATATTTATAACAAATGAGTCATTTGATTAAATTACAATACAAGAAAGAGTGTTATATATATTAGAAGGAAAGTTAAATAATCATTGGATTTTTGATCAGCAAGATATACTTCAATTTATATTATAACTTCTTAAATATTAAATAAAATACATATATCAGGAATGTATATATTTTTGCATTGTCTACGTTATATAAAGGGTTGTTGACATAATAATAAAGTTATAAATAGTGACTAAAGATTAAGAAAATCCCCACTCCTACCCGCAACACCTGCCAATATTTCCCGACACTGAAAATGTTACTTTAAAAACTTGAAAGGCAATGTAGCCTTGATAAATAAAAACCGAGTATATTTTAGTCTTTGACCATAACGCTATGGTCAGAGACTAAAATATAAAACCATAACGCTATAGTTCTGCCACTAATTAAGACTAATCTACTGTTTGATATCAGATAAAATGAATGCTGTATTTATTCTAATTCATATTTGCAATCTGTATTGTATTTATAATTGTTAATTAATTCAGGAAATCAAAGCCTTAGATGAAGATAAGTAATTGAAAACTTTATTTTTATGTATTTCCTCTATTAGGAAAACGAGCGCGGTTTTTATTTATCAAGGCTACATTGCCTTTCAAGTTTTTAAAGTAACATTTTCAGTGTCGGGAAAAATTGGCAGGTGTTGCGGGTAGGAGTGGGGATTTTCTTAATCTTTAGTCACTATTTATAACTGTATTATTATGTCAGCAACCCTTTATATACAGTAGACAAAGCAAAAATATATACATTCCTGATATATGTATTCTATTTAATATTTAAGAAGTTATATGTAAATTGAAGTATATCTTGCTGATCAAAAATCCAATGATTATTTAACTTTCCTTCTAATATATATAACACTCTTTCTTGCATCTTAATTTGATCAAATGACTCATTTGTTATAAATATATTAAACGATTTATTGATAGATAAAACATAAAAAAGGGGAGTAATCAAATGTTGAACCCGCATTTGATTGGTTAATCTGGATTTTGAATCTCGAAACTCGAATCTCGTATTTCGAACCTCGAATCTCGAATGAGTCTTTTAATTGGTAAATCTGGATTTTGAATCTCGAAACTCGAATTTCGAATCTCGAATTTTGAATCTCGTATTTCGAAACTTGAATCTCGAATGAGCCTTCTGGGCTTTCGTACATTCGAGATTCAAGTTTCGAAATATGAGATTCAAAATTCGAGATTCGAAATTCGAGTTTCGAGATTCAAGATCCAGATTAACCAATCAAAAGGCTTATTCGAGATTCGAGGTTCGAAATACCAGATTCGAAATTCGAGTTTCGAGATTCAAAATCCAGATTAACCAATCAAATGCGGGTTCAACATTTGATTACTCCCCTTAAATATGTTTTTACTATCAAGAAATCATTTAATATGTTTATAACAAATGGCTCATTTGATTAAATTATAATGCAAGAAAGAGTGTTATATATTATGGAAGGAAATTCAAATAATTTTTGGATTTTTAATCAGCAAGATATACTTCAGTTTATATTATGACTTCTTAAATAATAAATAGAATACATATATCAGGAATATATATATTTTTGCATTGTCTATTTTATATAAAGGGTTGTTGATATAATAATAAATTTATAAATAGTGACTAAAGATTAACAAAATCCTCACCCCTACCCGCCACACCTGCCAATTTTTCCCGACACTGAAAATGTTACTTTAAAAACTTGAAAGGCAATATAGCCTTGATAAATAAAAACCGTGTTTGTTTTCCTAATAGAGGGAATACTCAGTACATAAAAATAAAGTTTTCAATTACTTATCTTCATCTAAGGCTTTGATTTCTTGAATTAATTAACAATTATATATATACAATGCAGATTGCAAATATGAATAGGAATAAATGCAGCATTCATTTTATCTGATATCAAACAGTAGATTAGTCTAAATTAGCTGCAGAACTATAGCGTTATGATTTTATATTTAAGTCTCTGCATGACCATAGCGTTATGATCAAAGATTAAAATATACTCAGTTTTTATTTATCAAGGCTACATTGCCTTTCAAGTTTTTAAAGTAACATTTTCAGTTTCGGGAAAAATTGGCAGGTGTGGCGGGTAGGGTTGAGGATTTTGTTAATCTTTAGTCACTATTTATGAATTTATTATTATGTCAACAACCCTTTATATAAAGTAGACAATGCAAAAATATATATATTTCTGATATATGTATTCTATTTAATATTTAAGAAGTCATAATATAAATTGAAGTATATCTTGTTGATAAAAAATCCAATGGTTATTTAACTTTCCTTCTAATATATATAACGCTCTTTCTTGCATTGTAATTTAATCAAATGACTCATTTGTTATAAATATATTAAACGATTTATTGATAGATAATATACAATTATTGCTGGTTTTTGAGGTCAATACAATGATTTAGCCATCTGAGGAGTACAATATTCACCGAGCCCGAAGGGCGAGGTGAATATTGTACTTCGAAGATGGCTAAATCATTGTATTGACCGAAAAAACAGCAATAATTGTTTTATTATATGATTCACTGATAAAATGATACAGCATATTTTATTAAGTCCTAGTCAAATAGAAGAGAGATGCATAATTGAAATGTGAATAAACCTTACCAGTCGTATCAATTTGAAACGTTTTTTTTTAATCAATTTTAATTGCCATGAAAAAATATATAATGTCAGTCTTTTTTATAGGATAGATTTTGAAAGGAAAGAGTATTATCAGGGAAAACTGACTACCAAAAAGTAAAAAAAAAGTATAAAAACAAAATTGTTGTTCAGTAAAAGTGTTGGAGGGGGTCCCTGCATCCCCTCTTACCACCCTCACCTAAAATATATATTCGCTTATGCTTTGTTCACATGAAAATAAAAAAATCATAGTTGTTTAAATAGCTTTCTAAAACAATTGTATCAATTTGAAATTTCACAATATATTTTTAGATCAATGTAGAGGAAATAAATTCTTGTATTGACCTGGAACGTCACGTGCAGGTCAATACAACGTAATATTTTTCTAACATAGTTGGATCTCAGCCAATCAGAGAGATCGAAATTATTCAATCATATAATAAAACATAATAAAGGGGAGTAATCAAATGTTCAACCCGCATTTGATTGGTTAATCTGGATTTTGAATCTCGAAACTCGAATTTCGAATCTCGAATTTTGAATCTCGTATTTCGAAACTTGAATCTCGAATGAGCCTTCTGGGCTTTCGTACGAATGAGCCTTCTGGGCTTTCGTACTGATTAGAAAAAGCAAAATCAGAATGAATCTGGATATAAAGAGGTATTTATTGCATGACAAAGTTCTTTTTTACTGGACTATAGTAACCTTCAATCTGTGAATGTGGATGTGTACATGGCCTGTTTTTATTGGGTTTTTATTTCTTTTAAGATTGACATTTAATCCATATACTAGCTTGGATCAGTTTAAAGCATTGGAGTAAGTGATGAATTACAATACTAATAATAATAAAATTCTGTGAAAATGTACATGTGATTGGAGAAATGTACAATGACTTGAGAATTATATCTCTTAAACCAAAGAAATTTAATTGCAGACAATCTGATATACACTGTAAGAGAGTGAATTGGTTTTTTTAAATATTGGATTGGTGCGCTATTGTCTATTGAACAATAATGTCAATCCTGGAATTCAAAATACTGTGAAACAAGAAGTGTTTATAATGATTCAAAATGAGACTGTTAAGATGTTTTCAAAGACTTGTGGATATGTTAATTATAATTTTAAAAAATCAAATTTAGTGTTTTATAGATGATTTGTTACTTATTATTTGTTAGTAGTTTGTTAGAGTGTTTTGTTAATCTCATTTGCATGTGATTTGCTATACTATTGAAATACTTTCAAAACACAGTGTTTCGTATGTAGTTTGTTAGAGTGTTAAGTTAGTAGTATGTTAGAGTGTTTTGTTAGTAATTTATTATAGTCTTTTCTTAGCTCAACGCATGTGATTTGCTTTACTATCGGAATACTTTCAAAACACAGTATTTTGTTAGCAGTTTGTTATAGTATTTTGTTTGCCCTTTTTTCATTTGGGATAAACTGAGAACGGACTGACAATTCCGGTTTGCTTTCTCACATTTCTACTCTGGAGTTTTTGAATTATACTTTTAATAATGTTCATTAATGCACACCAAAATCTTTTCTTTAGTATTAAGGACAAAGTCTATTTTGTGAAAGAGCAAGGATGTGCCAATTAAACGCGTACCGAACATTGTATGTTTAATATTTTCCCGATAAAATACGTCGTTTTGTTATATTTCCGTGTGAAATGTTGTAGCAACATATATTAAAGTCATGATATTTTATCGAACATTTAAGAAAGTGCTTACTTCAGATATGTGTTGAAGCCTTTTTTCAATAATCCAGAATGTAAAAAAAACCTTTTTTTTTATTAAAACTGTAGTTCCCGAATTTCATTTATGCATAAATAGGAGAGGACTTGAAAATAAAGTCGACGAGCCCAATACAGTTGAATATATTCACATAAAATCTAAAAGGTCTAACCGATTTCCTATACAGTGGACCTTCAGATATCCGGATGCTCTAGTATCCGGACGACTTTTCCTCGGAACAGAATTTTTTAATGTTATCTGTTCTTGTTTAACTGCCGATTCAGGTATCCAGACTCTTCACATATCCGGACAAATTGACTAGGAACCAAAGCTTCCGGATAAATGAGGCTCCACTGTACCTTGACTTGCGATGTCTAACGACAGATATATGTGTCATTTCAGTGTATAAAGATAACATCGTGTACTATATGATTTACCTATTTATTTTACAAGTAGATTGCAAGTTTTGTTGCCCCTAAATTATATCAGTAAAATGGTTATTTTTTTTTTTCTCAAAGCGTTTTTTCACCGCAATTGTGTTTAAAATCAGAAAACAAAATATCTGACTATCATATTTGATTATTACTTATACGTGTATATAAGTTTATATTTATATTTTTAAAGAGTCAGTCCATAATTATGGTATACTATGTTTTAATTTTATCACATGGTGCGACAACATGAAAAGTACAAAATGTGTTGGAAACTTCCGCAATGTTTCACGATATTTTCTGGATAAAGCACTGAGTGTCAACATTGACTGTTAAGTCATTGTGTAATCTATACTTTAAACATTATGTACCTTCGTTCAAAACTTATTATTAAATGTTATGCACTTAAACTCTTCTTCATTTCGCTCTGCTCAACAAGTTCATCAATTGCATTAACTGGGGATCACGTATGTCTAAGGTAATTATTCTGAAATATTGTTCATTACAAAAGCAAACCAAAACTTTTTACTTTTATATTAATTATTTTTCTGTCGTTTGTTTTAGTAAAGAGAATGAAACATTCTGTTGCACAGACTATGAAGAAAGAAATAATTTGTGTGTTGGTAAATTGAGACTTTTTAAAAAATTAACTCTTTTATAGCTACATAATACATATTTCAATTATTATAAATATTGTCCTAAATGTTTTTTTTAAATAAATACTTTCAATTAAAGATTTCATACCTTTATCTAATTGCATTACTTATCCATGTTGATATAAAGAGTGCAGACCTGGATTCAGAGGGGATAACTGCAGTTTGAGATGTCCAGAAAATTATTATGGTCAGCAATGTAAAATGCAGTGCAAGTGTAAAGTATCTGAGTACTGCCATTATGTATGTGGCTGTGTTTCAACTCTCACCGAAGCTTTTAACGACACACAGATGATTGACAATGTCACCAACATGGAACAAAACGTTAACATCACAGATATTACGCAGACCCTTTCAGTGGAATCATGTTTATCTTCAACAAAAAAATCCATCGAAACAACAGTCAACAACGTTGGAAAAACAACTGGTAGTATAAGTTACCATTCTATATATAGCAAAAAATTAAAAAGTTTTTTTTTTAAGAAACAAAATTAATCTACAAATATTGGCGTTCATTAACTACATTATGTATCAATTTTGTGAGTTTTCTTAAACAAAATTTAAATTATTTGTAGTAACATCTCAATTTCAAACTATTACGTCGTGATTGTGATATAAAATACCAAGAAGATTGAGCACTGTCAAAATGACGATTTTCCTTAATGAATCATGACTTGAACGTTGTGTATCTTTTACAGTAAATATCACTGAAATAAGGATTTACAGTACTGAAAACGACGATGGTAATTTATTTGAAATATTTTGATAATCTTATGATTAAAAGAAATAAAACATCCCCTTATTTGCTTTTTGATTAAACAATAAGGAGAAATACGTGTATAATTATAAATGATAATACTGCCAGTCTTAGCATTTTGTCACTTTTAATGAATACCTGTATCTTATCCAAACGAAGAAAACATTAACAGTTTGTAAACAAATAAAAAGACCTCATCAATTGAGCAGATAAATAGCCTGTGGAGAAAAAACATAATCCTGAACAAAGTAACTTCGTAAACATGAAGAAAAAAAATACGAAAGCCCATTACTTTGGATTTGGAAAAGAAATGTGTTGAATCCCCCCAAAAAAATCGTGAAGAAGGCAAACCACAGACCCTTGGAAATCAATATTAAAGAAAGAATCAGGAACAGAAGGGAAGAAAGCATTCCCTGCATGTCGACCAGTCAAACATGTCATGGGCCTTTTTACTTGATTCAGTATCTTTAATGGATGTGTGATTTAAGAATAAATGCATAATTTTTTCTGGTAATATTTCAATACGTATTTGCAAATCAATTTAAAAACAAAGTACAATGAAAATATCGATCAACCATTTGTTTTCTTTTATAATCTAACAGATAAAGCATTCAACCTTCACGACAACACAGTTTTGACTGTATTTCTTGTCGTACTATCATCTGTGTTATTTGCCTGCTTGCTCCTCTTTTTTGGAATAACTTGCAGGTAAAATAGATATTTATTTTTTCTAAGTAACAAACCAGTCATTAAACCATAGGATAAAATATTCTACTTATTGTATAAATAAATATATTGTAGAAAATATCATACCAAAATGAAAGAAGGACATAGTAAGTAAATGATGAAATATTATTTTATCACCTATTCTTAGCAAGAAAATGTAAACCAATAACAGTGTAGCTTATTACTTCTCAGACGTACTTTACATGTCCATGTCTATTGATTATTCACTCTGATAAAACTTGTCTCATGTGGATTAAACGTACTAGGAGTAATATTTCAAAGTATTTAAGTTTTTTTTTCTTTCAAAAAAAAATCAATTTCATTTTATTTCCTATATTGAATTATAAATATCACAATTTAATCATTTCTCAAATGAGATTAATAACGTACGTGTTTTTTTTATGCAAAGAAAGAATACAGATTATTATTTTCATATTTTGAGACACGTTTAGTAATAACCATCACCTTGAAAAAGAAAAGAAATATATAGGTAAAATCCGATTAGGTCAGTTAGTTGAGTGCTGAAGAGAATACAACGTGAGTAACTCACCAAAGAAAGTCAATTGTACCGTCCACTAATCAAGAAAGCAAATTATAACATAATGAAAGAAATAAAAGCAAGTTGTTTATTAAAACCTACTGAATCGTAACGTGTACTATAAATGGAATTCAAAATTGATAATATGAACATATATAAAACTTGATAATTTTCAATGAAGATTATAAAGCACCTAACAAAAATTATATTATGAAATAAATTTGAAATTCAGATCCCAAAATCCTTTAAATAAAATTGTTATTAACTAGAGGTGTCATTCAAATTGACCTAATTGAATTAGAAATAAAAAACTAAAACTTTTAAAAAGAAATTTGTTGCTTGATATTCCAAATTGATATTTCATTTATTCTTTTATATTTAAAGATGGTGTTCATAATGCGTTATACATATCTCAAGAAGGAGACAGAGAAAACAACCCTGTAAGCAGAGAAGTTACATCTGGAGATCCAGTCTATGGTTCCTGTGAAGACCCTTGTTATAGTACATTAACACTGAGGGTGAACTATGGCCCTACACATCCATGTAATCAAAACGGATCCACTGAGGATGTTAATCCCTATGGCTATACATATAAAGGGGAGGGAAATGTGGTTAGAGTACAAGGAACGAAGGACAATAATATTTATGTGGATAAAGAAAGCGTACATGTACAAACACATATAAGCTCAACTCAAGGACAGTATGAAGACCCATGGAAAAATGATTGTAATAACTCCCTTTTGCGTCACTCTTCTCAAAGGAGGTTTGACCTTATGCCATATGATGGAACTCTCAGTCCTATACGTGGAAAAGAATATGGACCGTACGATCTGGCATCTAGCAACTAAATGCGAAAGTCTCTATCAGGAGAAGTAACACTAGTATCCTGTAAACGATGAAAGGTCGTCTCATTAGTATATTAAGTAAATATTAAGTAAATCATTGAGTGTTGTCTCAATAGAAACAATGAAATTTATTTTTTTTTAAAAGTTTATCATCCACCTCAAAGCGAAATTTATAATGTTTCACTCGTGTTTGCTTAAATTTGAAAGCTACTCATATTACTGTGTCGCCATTTTAAAGCCGTTAAAAGTTGTTTGAGTGGATGAAATAGAAATATGTTTCCCATGACCTATCATAAATTTTACTTTCAGGTACATATCCTTCATTTCGTTTTTTTTCTTGTTCAACTCTTGTATATATTTGAACGAGAAGACCTGCTTTATTTTCCACAAAATGTAGCAATACACACATTAAACATAAAATTAAAGTTTAAGAATCACGAAAGTAGTACAATATGTATGTATAAACTATATAATGTATATTTCATGAAACCATACTCCTTGTTTGTTAAAAATTCAGAAGATGAATAGATTGTCTCATATGTTAAATATTGTAAGGTATGAACTACAATACATAAATTAAAGTCAAAATTCAGTCATTTATTTTGAACTTTGTTTTGAAGTATCAGCAATGAGGAAGAGAAAACTAAATATAATTCAATTATTGAACATCCCTATGTAGATTTTTTTTTGCTGATTAGTGTGTTTGGAAGCGCTGATGTTTTGTTTTAAGATTTATTCATTAACAAATATAGTCAAGAAATACGATCAACATTTTTAATTTTCAAAAAATGATATAACATGCAAAATCATATATTTCAAGATTACGACTTGAGTTTATACAAATAATAAATTATTTAAAAAATCGGAAGATTTGTTTATAACTATAGTGAAAATTTTTCAAACAATTGTTTTTAAATATTGTCCATTTTATTTGTTTCTTAGAAAATAATATTACAAATGTGACCCGTTGATAAAGTCAATCTAAGGATATATTGACTTCAAAGAAGGGGGTCGACTTTGTGTTTAGTCATTATGTTTTGCTATGATGTCATTATATAAATGGATTTACCTCATAACAGAGAGAAAGAGAAAAAACGAGAGAGAGAGAGAGAGAGAGAGATTTTATTATTTAGCTGTATTTCTGAAAACAAATTTCTCTACACAGAGAAAGAAGAAAAATTGTTTATAAACATTTTATATGATTCAATAATTTAAAGAAAAAGTGACAAAAAGGTTATTAATTTTAGAGAAAATGTGACAAGTAAAATGTGATATTTTCAATCTTTAAGTCGTTTATAACCTGGATGGAGATGATCAGGAACAGCAACATGTCACCAATAAACACAGAAGCAAACAAGATGCACTAAATGCTCCTACGATAATTCTGAATTTTAGAGCTTCGCTTATGTCAGTCCATTTTGCAAGCAGTCCTGAAAAAATTAAATTATTACTATCTTTAGGTAATATATAATCAGGAAAATGAATTTGATATTTTTTATTTCAAATAAATATATTATTTAACATTATCTGTGACTAATGTCCAATTCATTGTCAAGGAAAACATTATACATTTTATTGATTGGGTTCAAGGGCAACATGCCTTTTGTCGGCCTTAAGAATTAAATACTTTTGTTCGAGGGGTCGATAAAACGTATTTAGCTGGAGAAAATATAAATTCTTTATTTATTTTTGGAATGTGCGAATGTCGAACATCAACGAATATAAATGAATTTAGTTGAACCGCTCATTGTGTGACATGAACAGTCCAACATCTCATCGACAGGTCCAACATATCATCTGCGGTCAAATATCAAATTTGTTTTAATCACCGCTCAGCACTACATTGGAAATATTAGACTTTTATCAATATTGATTTAAATAGGAATACATTTTAAAGGTAAAACAATATGCAACCATTGCCTTTTTTAAGGTCAGTATGATGATGATGAAGCTATGCAAGGAGTACAATATTCACCGAGCCTGAGGGGTTCGAGCAGATGTACATAATTTACTATTTTATGATAATTGCAAAACTGCATATCAGCCAAAAATTTATTAAATTTGTATTTTTTATTTATTTCCTTGTTACTTTTCCCGCCTGAAAATAGTACATTTATTCTATATTCATAATAATTAAAATGCATTTATTTAAAAATATCGAAGGAATAAAATTCTGAATATTTTTAAATTTATGATAATAATTATATTATCATCAGTAAATATACAGCCTTGAAATTTGTCTATTTTCATTAATTTTGGCGCGGAAACTTAAGGACTTACCTTCACATCCTGTTTACTGTGCAGACTTGTCGGATTCACCTCGACAATTGATTTCCTGGTCACATTTTAGCCTTTTGTCAGATAACGTCAATGCACCGAAACTCATTCTCGGAGCAGATCTTGGTCTCTGGCTCCACATTATGAAACCTTTAATAGAATATAAATCATTCAAAGAGTGTCTTGTGGATTCGATTTATGCTTTGCATTCAAATACAAATCAAGTCAAATGCATGAACCCTTAATTTTTAAATAAGTAAAAAGACTGCTATAAAGTTAAACCAAGTGAATTCTCCGGAGTCTAGGGACCAAGTACTGTTATCTGTGAAACGTACAAAATCGATGATTGATATGTTTTTTTCTATTTGATGTATCCATATTCTTACTACTTTTTTTTATTATATAGAGAATTCAAGAGTAAAGCTGCATATATAATTTCTTTTTAATTATAAACTCTGGGGTAAGGATGGGGTAAAATTTACTTTAAAATTATGCATGATAAATGCATAAAGAAAAAGCAAAAAATGATTTAATAAGGATGCAAAAACAAACTTTAAGCTGTGTTATATATGGAGTTTTATGAAGAGACTTACTTTTACAATCGACGAATGACTTTTACAATTTATACATAGACCAACTCCATTACTTAAAATGTAAAAGTCAGCTTTCGAATGTAAAAGTAAGTCTCTTCATTAAACTCCTATAGTCATATATATTGTTCTTTTCCGAATGGATGCAGGTATGGTGAAGACATCTCTCTTTGAGACTATGAATGGGCGACAAAATTGAAGGTTATATTGTGCACTGTGTGCAGTGTTGTCAATTAAGTGAACTCGATCTGCACACATCACACTGAGCACGGACTCACAATTCTGGTAACTTGGTTTCGTTTCTCACATTACTACTCTGATTTTCTGAATTAAAGTTAAATTATTTTTAATTAATACACAACCAAATCTTTACCTTTTTTAGTATTAAGGACAACGGTTACTTTATGAAAGTGCAAGGTTGTGTCATTCAAACACGTCCCGAAATTCGTAGTTTTAATTGTTTCCCTATAAAATAAGTTTTTATTATATTTCCGTGTGAAATACTATAGCAACGTATAAATCATGATATAATATCGAACATACAAGAAAGTGTTTCTTCAAATCTGTGTTGAAGCCTCTTTACAATGATCCACAATGTAAAAATAACTTTTATTAATAAAACCGTCGTTCACGAATTTCATTTGTACAACATTTGAAAACAAATTGGACAAGTCCAATATACAGCTGTAGTTGAATATATTCATATAAAATCTACAAGGTCTAACCGATTTCCCATACCTTGACTCGGGATATCCCAGGGTCGCATGTTACTCACAAACACCTCCACTTCTAAAGATATGAAGTCCTAAAATTCAGAATCCCATGGGAGAATGGTGGGATTTTCCGTCCCTTCAACTATCCAACCATTCTCCCATTGGAGAAAAATGTCAGATGGGATATTTTCTCTCATAAGGATTTTTTCTCCCACAAATTTGCTTAAATGGGATAAATCCCATGGATATTGACAATTTCTCCAAAACATTGTGAAACATGGAATATATCCCATAAATTATGACAGTAACAAATCTCTCATCATTATATATAGAATTGTTCCAAATATAGCAATGTATTGGAGAAAATAATTCAATGTCAATATCCATGGGATTTATCCCATTTGAATACTGAGTAAATATATAAGGGAAAAAAATCCTCTAAGAGAAAATATCCCATCTGATTTTTTTTTCTCCCATGGGAGAATGGTGGAATAGTTGGTGGGACTGAAAATTCCACCATTTTCCCATGGGATTCTGAGTTTTAAGACTTCATATCTTTAGATGTGGAGGTGTTTGTGAGTTTAACATGAGACCCTGGGAGACTGCTAAGAAATCCCACCAAGTGATTTACAAATATTTTGGATATCATAATTAGAAATGGTACTAAAAAGTCTGGACTATGTAGTGTCCAGAGTTAAATGTTGTACAGTTCTTTACTATAATTCTGTATCACGTGGTGTGACTACATGAAAAGTATAAAATGTGTTGAAAACTTCCGTAATAGATCGGGATAATTTTAGGCTAAAGCATCGAATGTCAAAATTGCCTGTTAAGTCACTGTGTAAATCTATAATATAAATAGTATGTACCTTCGTGCAAAATTCATTGTGAAATTTTATGGATTTACGCAATTCTTCATTTTGCTCTACTCAGCCAGTTCATCAGTTCAATTGACTGGGGAACATGTATGTGGAAGGTAATCATTCTCCACTGTTGCTCGTTAAAAAAAGCAAACTAAAACTCGTCATTCTTCTTTATCTATTATTTTCAGTCCTTTTCTTTAGTACAGGGAATGTAACGTATTGTTGTAAAAACTATGAAGAAAGAAATAATATGTGTGTCGGTAAGTAAGAGATATATCTTGTTCAAAAACTTTGTCCAGATATTTCAATTAAGCATGTTTCTTGATTCCTTTTTTATTTGCATTATGAATCCAAGTCTTGGAATTACGTTTGAAATTATTCCATGCCTTTATTTTATTCTTTTATCCACCCATGTTGACACAAAGAGTGCAGATCTGGATTATGGGGAGATAATTGCAGCTTGACATGTCCAAAAAATCATTATGGTCCGCGATGTAAATTTGAATGCGAGTGTGACAAATCTGAGTATTGTCATCGTGTATGTGGCTGTGTGTCAAATTTGACCAAGGCTTTTGACGACACACAGAAGATTGACAATGTCATCAGCATGCATGACATTAAATATACAGATATTACACAGACCTTTTTGATGGAAGTATGTTTATCTTCAACAATAAAATCCATTGAATCAACTGTCAACGACGTTGGAAAAAGCACTGGTAGTATAACTTAATATTCTATGTAAAGCAAAAAATTAGAAACAAATTAATGTTATTTTCAAGAAACATAATTTGGCTACATCTTATATTGATGTTCAATAACTACAGACTGTGGACAAAAGTATCGGAACGATTTACGTTAGTTTATTTATTGATGCACATGTTCGCGTTATTTATAGCTGGCATTTTCGGTGTAGACACAATTTGATGCTACACCTTGGGTACTTTTAGGTTGATGACTACTTCCTGTTTACATTAACTACGTCATTATTTATCGTCTGCAATCTAAAAGTAAGTAAATCTGTCCCCAAAAATCATGGCTGAGAATCGTCATTATGCATCGGATGGTCTTAAAAATTCCGTTGTTTTATTAGTTCAAAATGGAAATTCTTTTCAAAAAGTTGCAGATATGCTTAAAATGTCTAAAACAACTGTGCATCGAATTTATAAAAATTTTTGTGAACGAGGAACTGTAAAAACTGCCCCGAAAACAGGTAGGAAAAAAAGTTTGAGCGATCGTGACGGGAGAAGAATTTTGCGAGAAGTGAAAACTAACAGGAAAACTCCGCTGGCTGATTTGACGGAAACATTCAACAACAATGAAAACAGAAATGTATCTAAAAAGACAGTTTGGCGATTTTTGAAGAAACAAAAATATCATCGCTGTGTTTGTAAGAAAAAAATAAGGATTTCCCCTGTAAACAGACAGCGGAGAGTAGCATGGTGTCGTGCGAAATCAACATGGACAGACGATGACTGGAAAAAGGTAATCTTTTCAGACGAGAGTCAAGTTGTTATTGGCAGTGACAATAAAGTTTACATCTGGAGAAAAAGTGACGAAGCATTTAGACCAGATTGCATTTCACCAATTAAAAACAAGAAACTTTCCGTGATGGTTTGGGGTTGCATTACCTATCATGGCGTCGGGACATTAACACGTGTGGAGGGAAACATAAATTCAGATAAATATATTCAAATTATAGATGACAAACTATGGCCAGTGATAGCAAGACACTTTCCGGACAATAATTATATTTTTCAAGATGATAATGCACCAGTTCATCGGTCTAGGGCAACGAAAGCTTTCATGGAAAACAGCCATATCAATACAATGGAGTGGCCAGCGCAGAGCCCCGATATTAACATCATAGAAAATTTATGGTTAAAGATTAAAAGAAAAATAGAACAATCCATGCATGAAATAACATCTGTGGAACAATTATATGATAAAATATTTTCAATTTGGACTCGTTTTGATTGCGTAACAATTCAAAATTTATATCGATCTCTCCCCTCAAGAATCGCCGCGGTACGTAGGGCCAAAGGATACATCACAAAATATTAAGGTAAGTTTTAAAAAATAACCTTTGTTTTAATCAGAGAAATGCAAAATTGTTTCTTCTTTCAGAAAATGTAATTTATATTTATTAGCTTTTACGTAATATGGCTATTTTAAGCATCGAATCAAACGCGAGTATTTTCCAAATATAAAACGACGACTTAAATCATTCCGATACTTTTGTCCACAGTCTGTACATTATGTATCTCTGTGTCGGTTATTTGAATAAAATTCAAATCATATGTATAAACCTCTTAAATTCAAACTATTATGTCGGAATTGTGAGAAGATTGCGTACAGTCAAAATGACGATATTCATCAATGAATCATGACGTGAACATTGTAAAATCTTTTACAGTAATAAATATCACCGCAATAGGGATTGACACTGCTGGAAAAAAAGATGGTAAATTATTTGAAAAATGATAATCTTATGTATAAAAGAAATAAAATACCTCCTTAGATGCTCTTCAATTAAACAAAAAGGGGATATATATAATATATAATAATACTGCCAATCTAAAAATGTTGTCAGTTTTAATGAATAGAATACCAATAATGCGATTGAGAACGATCTGATAAAATTTCAATAAGTACATGTACGTGCAAATCAATTAAATAACAAAGTACAATGAAAATATCGATCAGCCATTTGCTGTCTTTTATTTTCCAATAGATAAAGTTTTGAATGTATTTCTTGCCGTACTGCCATCAGTGTTATTTGTCTGCTTGCTCCTCTTTTTCGGAATAACTTGCAGGTAAAATAGATATTTTTGTTTTTCTAAATGATTAACAAATCATTCAAAGAAAGGATAAAACACTGTACGTGCTGTACTGATGATATTAATAAATTTATTGTAGAAAATATACCAAAATAATTGAAGAAGTACACGGTAAGCCAATGATAAAATATTATTTTATCACCTATTCTATAGCAAGACTAGAATTTGAACCAATAACGGTGTAGCTTATTACCTTGACATGTCTGTTAATTATATACCTTAATAATATCTTCATAATCGTGCAAACTTGTCTCATTAAACATAAGGAGGTAACGAACAGTATTAAAGATCAAAAGTCCACAAAATAGGGGCAGAACAAACACGGACCTCCAGAACTACAGAGATGGGATCAGGTGCCATGGAGGAGTGAGCATCCCCTGCTGACCAATCACACCCGCCGTGTGCACCTTGTCATGATCTGGAAATAACGGAAAAATCCGTCGTCAATTCAGTGTATAAATAATGGACTAACAATTCATATGTAAAACGTCAGTCAGCATTTCATTCAATGATAAATTGTATTTGCTGACAAGGTCATTGTATCGACCATAGAAAATCTTGCTTCATCAGCTTTTTTTGTCAATAATTTACCTCGTTTTAGAATTGTTCATACGTAGAGCATGCTCTTGGGTATCGAATCAACTGAGATATACAAACTCCGTACGCAGGTGAAGAAGGTATACTGCTGCATAAGTATGGGCTCGTGTGGATTTAACTTACTAAAAGTAAGGTTTCAAAGTTTTTAAGGTTTTTCTAATCAATTTCATTTTTATTCCTTTGCTGAATAAAAAATATCACAATTTAATCATTTCTCAAATGAGAGTTATAACGTATGTGTTTTTATCGAAAGAAAGTATTAAAATTATTATTTTCATTTTTGAGACAAGTTAATTATCAACATCTTTTAAAAGAAAAGAACTATAAAATCCGGTAAGGTCAGTTGAGTGCTGTAGAGAATACAATGTCAATTACTCACCAAAAAAAAGCCCATTGCACCTTCTACTAATCACAAAAACAAATTATAACATAATGAAAGAAATAACAGCAAGTCATTTGTTTAAAACCATGTGAATCGTAAAGTGTACTATAAATGGAATTGAAAATTGTTCATATAAACAGATAAAAAACCTTATAGTTTACAATTGTCATATGAAGAGAGTAGAGCAACATAACACTCATTATACGGGTATATATATTTTTAAAAAATCAAATTCAGATCCAAATATTATTTAGATAAAATTGTTATCAACTAGAGGTCTCATTTAGATTGACCTAATTGAATTTATTTTTAAAAAAGCTGAAAATTATAAAAAGGAACTTATTACTTGGTATTCCAAAATGATATTTTATTTCTTTTTATATTTAAAGATGGTGTTCATAATGCGTTATACATAAACCAAGAAGGAAACAGAGAAAGCAACCCTGTAAGCAGAGAAGATACGTCTGGAGATCCACTTTATGGCTCCTGTGAAGACCCTTGTTATAGTACATTAACACTGAGGGTGAACTATGGCCCTATACATCCATGTAATCAAAATGGATCTTCTGAAGATTTGAATCCCTATGGCTATACGTATGAAGGGGAGGGTAATGTGGCTAGAATACAAGGAACGAACGACAATAATACTTATGTGGATAAAGAAAGTTTACAAACGCATATGAGCTCTCCTCAAGGACAGTATGAAGACCCGTGGAGAAATGATTGCAATAACTCCATTTTGCGTCATTCTTCACAAAGAAGGTTTGACCTTATGCCAGTAGATGAAATTGACAGTGCTATACGTGGAAAAGAATATGGGCTTTACGAGCTGGCATCTAGCAACTAAATGTGAAAGTCTCTATCAGGCTGCCCAGATTGAGAAGCCAAGTATTCTCTACACTGCTTTTCATATGCCCTTGCCTGCCACAATAATAACGTTTGAATATTTTGTTTTGCAGTGCATTTAGATCTTTATTATTAATCTTTGATCTGAACCACCCTACCTTGAGTTGAAGAAGAAGTAACACTTGGATCCTGTAAACGATGATAGATCGTCTTATTAGTATATGAAGTAAATATTAAGTAAATCAATGAGTGTCGTCTCATTACAGACAAATAAAATTATTTTTTAAAAAAAGTTTTTAAGTTTTAAATCTCGCCTCAAAGCGAAATTCTATGATGTTTCATTCGTGTTTGCACAAGTCTGAAATTAAATTTGAAAGCTACTCATATTATAGTGTTGCCGTTTTAAAGCCGTTAAAAGTTGTTTGAGTGGTTGAAATAGAAATATGTTTCCCAGGGCCTATCAGAAATTTACTTTCAGGTACATCTACTTCAGACATGCGATATTATCCGCAAAATGCAGCATTACACATATGTATTAAACATAAAAGTTTAAGAATCACACAAGTAGTACAAAATATGTGGATATAATGTATATTTCATAAAACCATACTCCAGTTTGCTAAATATTCGCATGATGACTATATTGTCTCATATGTTAAATACTGTAAGGGGTCAACTACAGTAAATACATGTACATATTGAAGTCAACATTCAGTCATTTATTTTGACCTCTGTTCTGGATTATCAGTAATGAGGTAGAGAGAACTAAATATACATCAAGTATTCAACTTCCCTATGAAAATTTTTATAGCTGATAAGAAACAAATATAGTCAAATACATGTATAACGATCAATATTTTTATCAAAAAAAATTATGAAATCACAATTTTTCTACGCAGACTAGTCGGATTGATCTCGAAATTTAATTTCCCTTACGCCCTGACACTCAAGCCAAAACATTAAAACTAGTTCTTCGAGCATATCTTGGTCTCTGCTTTATAATATGAAAGCTTGAATAAAATATAACTCATTGTAAGATTTTTAGTGTTTTCAAGTTTCGAATATCGTTTTGCGTTCAAATAAACATGTACCCTTTAGCTAAGGAACAGTAAAGAGTAAATACCGACTTACTTCTTTGGACTGTTGCAACTAACTTAAATCCAGTACTGGTCGTAACTACCATGCTCTTGAATTTAAACATTGCTTGATTACCCCCAGTTGCTATAGACTTCAAGGAATAAACCAGACACGCAGACCTTTATTTGGCGAAATCTCCGGAGACCGCGTAATGTCACCTGTGACACGTGAACAAATTGAAAATTAATATATATTTTTAGTTGATGTATTTGTATTGGTTCGTAATATATATATAAAGTTTTTTTTATTTTGTAGAGAATTCAAGAGTAGAATAATTTATCCAAACAATGAACTCTGGGTTGAGGTTGGGGCAAAAACTGTTTAAAATTATGCATAATAATGCATTATACGTGCATAAAGAAAAAGCAAGGAATCTAAAAAAGCTTTTGTGAAAGATTAATGTCAAGAAGTGTAAAGCTTTGTTACGTGTAGTTTTTATCGGGTTTGGCTCAGACATTTCTCGTTGAAAAACTATTAATGGGCCACTATATTTGTGTGAAGAAGTAAGTAGAGATGGAGAAATTTCAAAATTTTCAGCAGAAAAACAGCATGTCAAAAATGACTTAGGTTAGTACATGTATAATGGTCTTTGGGCCATCAGTGAACATTTTCATTTCTATTTTTGTACTCTATGATAACTCTTTGAAAGTTAGTTTATTTGATTTCTTGATCATTCTACCAGCATTTAGATATCGTGAAGCGATACGTCAGGAGATACGGTGGCCTAATGTGCATGTAAATCTCGTGCAGCTGTCTTTGTTTTGACGTTAATAGGGGCTATTGAAATTGACATGGGGGCTTCGTGTAATTTAAATCTTTAAAATATACATTTACAATTTTATTTAACCATGAAATGGAATTTTTGTAGATATAGGGATTCACTGTCTAGTTAGTAGAGACATCAACAATAGCTGGAAACACCGGTCGTTGATGCCCTTGCATAGTCTACTAACAAGACATAGATTCCTTACGTATTTCCTGATTCGTTGTGATCAACAACTCGTTTTTCAGAGACAAAAAATAATTGCTATAAAACTCAGTGATCTGTTTCTTTGACAAACTTTTCAGTTTTGTCTTCATATGTTGGCTATTCTTTGTACAGGATATTGTATACATGTATGTAACTAAACTGTCGACCACGTGGCGTAGTGGTTAGACAGTTTGTTCTACACTGGAGTGCCTGTAAGAAGTATATATGTAGTTCTCTCATTAGAATCCCATTGCGGGACGTGGAGACAGGTGTTTCGGATCGGACCGTATAAACCGAGATATCACACACAAAATTAAATAAATAAGAAGAAAAGAAAACTTAAAAAAGTTATTGATTTTTATTTTTCTTTAAATTTTTTATCCACAATTTAAAAAAATCATGAATACTGTAAAATCCCATTTTTTCGTGGGGTCAGACTAACAGAGATGGTATAAATTACTTTCTGTTGCACATAAATACAAATATGTAGTAGTGCTTAAACAGATAAAGCGGTTTTATGCGGATCCAACCTGCTTTAAAAACATTCCATATCAAGATCTGCAATAAAAACGGTGTCGAAAAATAGATTGGCTGTCAATTAATTAAGTTGTTTGGGGAAGTACGCCGGAAAAGTATGAAACAGAGATGAATCTCGGATAATTTTAAGGGATTTACTGATAATGGACCCAGAAATAATATTCAGCAGTACTTAAAAAAGATGTAGTTTAAGATTCAAGGTGAAAATATATTTAAGTGTCAAAAAGTGATGTAAGATCGAAAACATTTCTAAAAGGGTGCAAAATTCGGAGGAATTGTAATTTCTGTGAGCATTGGAAGTGCATTTGAAACATGAATACAACGTAATTACGGTAATTCCGTGTGCACTGGAAGGAAATTAATTCTAATAGTGTGACAAATTTGGAATAATTATTATTTTTCATATGCATTGGAAATGCATTTTAAAATTGTTTTTATCTTTTGTTCATTGTTTTTGTTTTATGCAACTCTGTTGGATATTTAAATATCCAACCGATAGGCAGTTGGATATTTAAAATATCCAACAGATGGCCAGTTGGATCTTTTAAATATCCAACTAGTGCTGGTTGAATCGTTAATATATACCTAGACTTATAACAATGGATGACGTCATAGAAGTTTTTTTAAACCGAGATATCACACACAAAAATAAATAAATGAAAATAAAAGAAAACTAAAAAAAAATTATTGATTTTTAATTTGTTTAAATTTTTATCCACACTTAAAAAACTTATTATTTTTCGTGGGGTCAAATATATCAAAATAATTTCACATACTGGTATGATTTACCTTAAAATGTTTATAAGTAGAGTGCAAATTACATATATCCATATATCGTATCATTGGGATTTTCCTTTTTTTATTTAAAAACCCTTTTTCACCAAAATTACATTTATTTATTATCTTTAGGTATATTTTCTTGCAATTCTTATATTAAAAAAAGAAACAAATATCTAAGTCTCATATTTGAATATCATCAATACTTGTATATTATTTAATCTTCATATTTTTAAAAACCAGTCCGTTATCATGGTATACTTCGTTGTTTCTTTGTCACATGGGCGACTACATGAAAATTACAAAATGGGTTTGCAATTTCCGCAATGTATCGGAGTACTTTCAGTGCCAGTATTCACTAAACAAGCACAGTGTAAATCCATTTTATAAGAATGATGTGCCATCTTGCAAAATTAACGATGAAATTTTATAGATTTAGGCAAATTTTCATTTTGCTCTCCTCAACCAGTTCAGTAGCTGCATTGACTGGGGATAATATATGTCACAGGTAATTTAATCTGAACAAGTTCAATGCAAATACGAATCCAAACAAATCTCTTTTTATATTGATACATTTTTTATAGAGGAAATGAGCCTTTCTGTTGCAAAGACTATGAAGAAAGAAATAACAAATGTGTTGATAAGATTTGATCTATCATACTGCATAAAACTTTTTGTGTAAATATTGAAATGAAACTTAGTCTTAATGGATTTTAAAAAATATATATTTAAATACTTTTTTAATTGCGTTTCAAGACATTTCACACCTTTGTTGAATTATTTTTCTTACCCATTGTGATATATACTTATATAGAGTGCAGACCTGGATTTCGGGGGGTTGATTGCAACTTGACATGTCCAGAAAATCATTATGGTCCGCGTTGTAACATGCAATGCAATTGTAATAACGTGTCTGAGTACTGTCATCATATATGTGGTTGTATTTCAGATCTCATCAAACCTTTGATGATTGACAATGTCACCAGCATGGAACATTACGTTAACATAATAGATATTGAGCAAACCCTTTCGATGGAGTCGTGTTTATCATTGATAAAAAATCCATCGAAACAACAGTCAACAACGTTGGAAAAAAATACTGGTAGTATATCTTCACATTCTATATTAAGCAAAGAGTTACAAAAATCAATATTAGTATTACTTTTTTTAGAAATAGCATTAATCTACATATAGTATTGGCATTCAATAACTACATTATGTATTAATTCTGTCGATTTTCTTGAACAAAATTTAAATCAGATGTAGAAACCTCTTAACTAATTACGGCGGAATTTGGGATAAAATGCCAAGAGGACCGAGCACTGTCAAAATGACGATTTTCCTTTAAGACGTCGCGCACGGTATTGGGTGTCTTAATTGCGTAATTTGTAACACTTAAAGAAGAGCGCTTGTACCTTTTAGTAATTTTTCGCATTTTGTCTGCACGTATTTTCCCGAAATTTTGCACATCGCTTCTATGACGTCATATGATGATGTCATTTAAATTTCATTTCAATAAAATCAGAAAATGGCAGTTTATGGGCGTCCGTAGAAGCGGTCAAATTTTGTAACATGTTGTGATTTAAAGACAAAACCAGACAAAGTGGAATATTTGGTAAGGTATTTTGACTATCTTTCATTTAAAAACATAAAATTTAAGTGAAATATGGAATGTGCAAATATTCAAGAGAACAAATGATTCTTTCAAAAGACACATGTCCTTATTTTATGATATTGGTCAAATGATTTTGATGTCTAGTCAGTTTTGTTACTTTGGTACAAATTACGTTATTTTGATAGTTTACGGGAATATACCCCGGAAAAGAAGCATTGTTATTTTCTTAATAGATAATTTTTATTACCTACAATCTCATTTTCAAAATGTGCAAGTTAAAAAAAACACATGATTAAAAATTCAAGATAAATAGAATTCATGCGAAAAAAAAAACAGAACAAAATTACGATGTCTAGTCTGATTTGTTACGCATTCATTTTTAACGTTTTTTAAGCAAAGTATAATAGAACGTCAAATTAATTTTTTGCGCATATGCCTTTTCAAGGAAACGAATTCAACCCTTTCGTCAGCAGAAAGAATAAAAATTAATAAAGATAAGAAAAACCAGAAAAGAAGAGTTCAGAAACTTAGGAGTTATAAAATACATCAATACAGAAGAAGTGCAAAATCTACGAAAACCTATAGTAAGACTGCAAGTGCTATTAAACAGAGAGCATACAATGAGAGAAAAAAGCAAGAAAAGGTACAAGAAAAAGAAATAAAACGAAAGAGAAGAGAATATATGAAAATGTATAGACAACGGACAAGACCAGACAATGCTCCTAATAATGACGAAGAACGTTTTTTTTCTAACAGGATGGAAAAGGCTAGGTATAAATTCAAAACTAAATCTCTAAATTTACTCAATTGATATTATTACACAGAAGGAAAAATTGGGTTCAGTTAAGGTATTCAATGTATAACGAGCATATTTTGTACCTAATAAATGAATGATCCCATTATTATTAATCATGGTTGCATTTTGAAGATGTTATCAAATGAAAATGCTCCACCAACAGTATTTACAAAATTTTGATTACTTTCAAATTAATTGTACCTTGAATTTTACATTGAAGTCTATGGGCAGCGCATGTTTTTATCAGATATTGTAAAAAATAATTTGAATTTCAAACAAATCTCTTGGTGAAAATATTCATAAACTCCCTCTTCATTAATCTATGAAATAAAATAAATTATTTACTGCAGAAATTTTGAGAAATCAAAATTTTTTCTCTTTTTCATCAAGGGCAGATAACTCTTCAAAAACATTTAACATGAAAAATGACCGTCTTCTTACATGTTGTCAGTCCTGTGAATTTGGTACATTTCACTTTTATCATGATCAAGCAATGCTTTTTTAACTAGATTAACATTATCTAAAATTGTTCAAAATCCCTTCATTATACATTGAATACCTTAATACAAAATTTTTCGATTAAAAAATTAAACGATTTTAAAAATAAAAACAAAAAAAAGTATTTTGCAAGGATTGTGAATAAAGATACATGTATATACTTGTGCAAACGGAATTATCAATACCTAAGGGGGTGGGGGTTTTCCGCTTGTTCCCTTCCCGCAAGTATCTGCGACCTCAGATATGTACATGCATAAATATTATACAGTATAATTTGTCCAATCCGGCTACCGCCGGTTCCATAAAATTTGGCCGGATTAGACAGAATCCGGAGTGCAGGAAAAATGCAGGAAAATATAAATTTCGAAAATTTTCGTTGTTTATTTACAAGTACATCATATACAATTATAAATAAAATTAAATGATGAAATCAGTTTTTTTTCTGGAGTCTAGAAATTTTTAAATAGACTCACATGACTTCTGTATTTTCTTTTTTTGTTCACAAAGTTTGAAAGTCGGGTGAAATGTTACCTCAATCAAAATATACAGGCACGCATAATATAGGCTTACAATGTATCAAGCGCACCGGGTTTCGCTTGTCAAGGACCTCATTCAATGTATAAAAAGTAATGCACAATTATTTACGATGTGCTAATTATTAGATTGAACTTTTAATTTTATGTAAAAAATTACGTCTTCCCCCACAATGTTATGGCGCCATTTTGAAATGCCTTCGATTTTCGATCCCGATTTATATTTTGATTTGTAAATCGAGTACATATTTTTGTGTTTATGTTATAATGTGGTAAAAGGAGTTAAAACAAAGTTACTTTTTTTTAATTGTAATTTAATTTAATATATTTTTCAAGTGGACTGTGTCACCGCCGCATTTCACCGAGTTTGTCTCATGGCACTAATAATCATGCTAATGTAAACACGGATTATCACATTCCCCACGAAAGGTGTTAATTTCTTTGAAGTAACTCAGATGTGGCCGGATTAGAGGGAATAATTAACGATAATTATGAGCAGTTGGGACCAGTATGGCCGTTCGGAATACAGAATAGACAGTATCCAGACTACACAGAATTTTTTAAAATGAATTTGTTAAAGAAGTGCATGGGACTAAAATTTACGGACGGAATGGACAAAAGTCCGGAGTACTCAGAGTCCGGATTAGACAAATTTTACTGTACTTTAATGACATATATTCATTTTGAAAATTGTTAATATTAGCCCTACTAAAAGAGATCATAATTAAATTATTAGACATTAATTGTGGTTTTCTGTTTGCAAATATGTACCTTATCTATTTTTAGAACAATAAAAAGACTTCACGAAGCTCTTCCAAAAAATCCAAGCAAACGTGCAGCTGTACTTTCCGCTTATATAGATAAAAAAAGAGCGACAAAGTCACCTGCTGTTGAAAAATTCCACTCTTCATTCAGTAACAGTTTGAGAAATCTGCCTTAGAAAATGTTAAAGAAATCATCTCTACCGTAAAACAAAAAAGAAATAAAGATGCAACCGCAAGTTTGAAAATTCTGACATCTGCTGTAAATGGACAAAATTTGTCAAATAAAAAAGGAGCTGTTAAAAATCTGGCAGACAAGCTAGGCGTCAAAACCAAAACGATACTTAAAGGTCAAGGGACAAGAGCACAAGTTTTACACTCTGAACATTCGTCATTTCTATATACCGCTCGAAAAACAAGGTCTGATTCCTTAACCGAGGAAACCAAAAAAGTTGTCTTTAACTTCTGGCTACAGGAAAGTAATAGTAGGCCGACGAATAATAAAAACGACATTAAGAGAGTTCGACTTGGTCCGAGACTATATTCGTCGCACCCGTGCCATATATTAGAGAAGACTCAGACTGAAGTTTTTCAAGACTTCCAACAAATATATCCTGATATTAAGATAGAACAAAGGGCATTTGAAAAATGCAAACCCTACTTCGTACGCACAGCGCGCTTCAAAGATAAATTAACTTGCTGTTGTCGTCAACATGTTGAAATGCGCTCTTTATTTAAAAACTGTATGCAGTTTCGCAAAAAAGTGTTGGCAGGACAAGCTACATGTAATAATCAAGTTAAAGTATACACATCATTGTCCGAGTTAGTAGATGATACTTTATGTCCCAAATCAGCTAATACCCATCAGCATAAAATGTCGTGTTTAAATTGCGATTGCGATGGATGTGGCGTTGAAAAATTATTTTTTCTACCAGAGGAGTTAGATCATAGTGATACTCAGGTATCGTGGGAAAGGTATGAGTACAAAGATGTGAAAGTAAAAGGAGAAAAGATGATCAAAAAACTAGTTCTCGTAAAAAAGTTAACATCACCGGACGAGATGTTTCAATACTTCAAACAAATAATGGAAACATTTCCTGCGCATCAGTACCGTGCATATTGGCAGTCAAAGCAAATGAAATCCTTGGTAAATAATTTACCCTTTGGTCACTGTGTCGCTATTCACGACTTTTCAGAAAATTATAGATGCACAGAAAAGTGCGAGATTCAGTCGTCCTATTTTCAAAAACAAGAAGTTTCTATACATGTTTACGATTGTTCATCGACATTCTCTTCTGGAATATGACGGGAAAGACAGTTCAGAAAACGATCCAAATATTGTAACTGAACATTTCATTGTTATAAGTCCAGACCAAAACCATGACCATCACTTTACAAATAATGTACAAAAGCTACTTTCGGAATATTTACGATCTATATCATGTGATGTGTCGGTAATACATGAATTCACTGACGGGTGCAGTACCCAATATAAAAGTCGCCATTGCATGGGAGACATAGCATATTCATGCTCTGACTTTGGATATTCAAAAGTTATCAGAAATTATTTTGAAACCTCTCATGCACGGGGGCCTCAAGACGCTGCGGGCGGTTACGTGAAAAAGCAAGCAGATTTATCCGTTATTCGCGGATCTCAAGTTATTCAAAGTGCCCGTGATTTCTTTGAGTTTGCCCAAAGTAATTTATCTCGTACAACTGATACATCTAAATGTTCACGTCGGATATTTAGGTACTTCAACTCCGTAGACAGGGACCGAGATAGGTATTTCCAACCAGTTAAAGACAATAGAAAAATTCATCAAATTTGTTCATCAATAAATGGTAAACTTGAAACTCGAAAACTATCTTGTTATTCTTGCGACAACTGCGTTATTGGTGATTACAATGAGTGTTTGAACAATGATCAACTTGGGCAGTTTTCGACAATAACAATGAAAAAACAAACAGACCATGAAAATGATGAAAGCGAAACTGACGAGACTGATGATTTAGATATTGTCGAATTGATTTCTACAGATACAGTTTTTGCTGTGAAAGCAGATGATATAAATTATCCATATTACATCTTAAATGCATCGAAAAAAAACAGTTGTCTTACGAAAATGTGTAACCGACAAGTGGGGAATGTAGTTTCCGGAAGGAAGCAGAGTAGTACATGGATACTATTTGGTGTTCAAAATGAGAATCCTTTAGAACAGAAACTAATAAAAAGGATACCAGCTATAGTGCCTGCGCAATCAGTCATATACATATGTTCTGAACTTGAAATTGATGATGATGGTGTTATAGATATTGAGGAATCGCTTCATGAGCGAATTTTAAGATGTTTACCCCTGCGAGGTGAAATTCATGATTTCAGGAACTTTTATGAATCGTTCATGAACATTCATGATGTGTTCATGACTGGTTCATGACTGGTTCATAAAGATGGTTCATGAACTTTATTCATGAATATATTCATAAAATGTAGTTCATGAACAAATGATGAATATATATGAATATTGGTTATTTTCATTTTAAAGACAGAAAAAATGTAGAGTTCAAGGTATTATGAATGTTCATGAATTTTCATGAAGACTAAAATAATTGACAAAAATGATTGACAGAAAACCCTCAATACTCTCATAATGCAACTTTTGCATGCAGATGCAATTGTTGAACAAGCCCCTGGTATAATATATGTTTAATAATAATTCTTTCACCACCTGAAAAAATAAATCATGAAATCTCTAAACATTTAGTGTTTTTATTTGATTTTAATTAAACAAACACTGCATCACAATTGACAGCATTTTTTTTTCAAATTCATTACTTGTGTTTCTTCATAATTTAAATTAAACAGTTATATTCATCATAATGTGCTTTAATTAATGTCGTTTTTCATCACACAACTTTGTTCGACCGAATTTTCTCTAACATCAAACTTTAAACAAGTTGTTGGAAAATGAAACATTCTGGAAAATGAACTTTGTGAGCTTTGTAAAAAAACGTTTTATATATTTATTAACGACTTAAAAATGATATCACTTGTCTGTACTGTACCGTATTATTCCTGGATCGAAACGCTACATACATTTCAATTTTGGTGCAGTTAAAATGTCAAAAGTTTCCCTTGCTTCGTGTGTAAATGATAGAGCACAGACTGCATGGTTGTAAAGTATCTATGATTCACATTCGTATTTTGTAGTTTTAATTCGCCTATGCGTCTTCACAGCTCAGAATATTCTGTCTGAGGGCGAGAGATTGTTATTATCATGTCATAGGGGGCCGCCATACTTGCTATACGAAACTAAAAGTCAATACATGTATAATTTATGACCTAAAAAAATCGAATTCTTCATTGATAAAACTTATTTTGATATAAAATATTGTATTTTCAGTGAAAAGTTATTCAGATAGTGTTTGTAATTTTTTTTTTAAACAGAAATCTTGGAAATTCGAAACTAAGGTATTTCTTAGCTCTACCGTACATTTTTGAATAGGCGCAAACTTGAAAACGCGCGAGACGTTGGAAGTGGGAATTTGTAGTGTGGAAGAATCAGTATTTGTGATCTATTATTTGCATAGTCACTGTGCCGTTTTCGAATTGCATAATTTTATTTCGATCGGGTTCAATATTCTGTTTATACTAATTATGGTAGCCATGCGGTTTGCCTGGCGTTTTGGCTGTGAAGTTTGGTGATGTTGGCCTCCCTAAGGGGTAAGTTTTATATTGTTTTACTTGAATTTATATCTAACTTGATCATCTGTATCTAACAGTATTATGCAATATATTTTATCATGTTTAAATTCTGCAACTACAATGTTTTGTAAAACCGCGCATTTCCAGCATGCGATAGGCATAGGCCTGTTCAGCTCACATGTTAAAGTTACGCATTTAATTTTGTATGATTTCTTATGATTTTGATATTTTGTAAAATTCTTATTATGCTTTTGTAATTTGTAGATTTTCACCCTCTCACAAGGTGTGTCCAATAAACAGTACAGTCACTGATCTTTGTCAACTTTTAAAGAAAATAACAGAATATGAAGAAGGAAGACTATATATAGGATCGATCTACTTCATAACTGGTGAGTGACAAAAAATGGAGACAATCACTGAGTCAGAAATCTGTCTGTAAATGTTACTGTCTATTTGTAAAATAACAACTAATTAAAGCACATTATAATAAATTAATATGTCTTTTTTTTAATGCAATTTTTGTCTAACTTTGCTTTGAGTTTGGATCCAACCATATAACATACATTAATTATAGACTGAGACTCAAAACATTCATAGGCCTGATTGATCTACAAAATGGTGGTCCAAGAAATTAGGCTTAAATTCCGAATGTTTTAATTTGGAAGTGTCTCTGATGCAAAAATAAATGAATCTAAAATGCAAGAAAATACAAAAAAAGTATTATGTTTTACAATCATGGGTACTTTCAGAAAATCTTTCTTTTTGAAAGAAAAAGAGAAGCAGTTCACAAATGTTGATGAGCAGAAGAGAAGAAACTCTGGCTGCACAAAAATCTGAGCTCTTGAAAAAGAAACAAAAAAAAGAAATGAAAATATGAATGATATTCAATCAAAGGATCCAAATGATGAAATTCTGGAAATTCCACGTGGAGAGACAATAAGGATTTTTGAATTGACCATCTCTGCTCGAACTGATTGAAAGCACTGAAAACTGTTTCCCTGGTGCTGAACAAACTTTTCTCCTAGACTGGAATTAAAAACTGTTCAATTTCTGGCATTAAAACACAATTTGAAACATGCTGAGGAAGGATCCCCCTCTCCTTTTAACCAAGTAAGGTTAAACATTCTGCAAAGAGTTACATTTGAATTGAATTTTTTTTATACTTTTACCAGGAATGAACTACATTACTCATTTACTATGGTTTAATGTGTCAGATTGTCTATTTTAATTTTTTTAACAAAGATTTTGTTGCCATGGTTGGAAAACAAACAACATTTCTGTAAAATCTTTCAAAATGCTCTATTATAAATCATCTACTGTTACTTTTTTAGCATGACTTCATGCATTTTCATGAATAAACATGAATAATAATATTTCATTTTTTGTTTACGAATAAGCAAGAATATTCATGAATGCTAATGGTTCATGAATTTTATTCATTCATGAACATTCCTGAAAAAATTCATCAAATTATTCATGAATAGTTCATGAAGATCCTATGAACTTATTATTGGACATTCTTGAAATGATGAATCTTCATGAATATGACTCTTCATGAATTATTCATGAAAAAAAATATTCATGAATGTTCATCAATTTTCTTTCATGAATAAAAATTCATGATTTGAAAATGTCCAATAATAAGTTCATAGGATCTTCATGAACATTTCATGAACATTTCATGAATTAAATTCATGAAAAATTCAAGGAAATTCATGAATTATTCATGATCGTCTCGCAGGGGTAGAGGAAACAATGTAAAGGAAAAATATAACTTTGCGCCTGCTTCTGTATTTTATAATGATACTGACAATACATACTTGTATAAAAGTTATAAAATACATAGCTGAAAAATTTAAACATAATAAACTGATTTCATGTATATGTGTTTTGTATATATTAAAGTCATAAAATACTCGAGTATTTAACGTCAATATTTAGCGTTTTAAAATAACGTTATTTAGACGTTTTTGACGTTACAAAAATGACCCCAATACCGTGCGCGACGTCTAATGAATCAGGACATGAACGATGTGTATCTTTTACAGTAAATATCACCGACATGTGGTTTAACATTGCTGAAAAAGACGATGGTAAATTATTTGAAATATTTTAATAATTTTATGATTAAAAAATAAATTACATCCTTAATTGCTCTTCGGTTATACAAGGAGATATAATAATAAATTGCCACTCTTAGAATGTTGTCGGTTTTAATAAATACAAATATCTGTGTTCTTTACTCCTCACTAAGATATTAAAAGTAGTGAGGGAGAACCTTCAAGATTACTGTGCAACAATATATTCAAGAAGTGGTATACATTAGATGTTGATACACTGTACTTAAAAATTTGAAATCATAAAATTTTACCAAAATTAACAACTTAAAACGCGATTTTTCAACTTTATACACAACCATTCCCCACGATCAATTAGAGTCCAGGCTTTTTGATATCATTGACAGCTGCTTTTTCCGTAAAATGGAGCTCGTAAATTTACTTAGCTTGGCATTGGTTTTTTTTAAAGATTATTTTGTTCAAAAACATTCTGATTATACATACAAGTACTCTAAATTTGACATCAAAAAGATGCTTGAGTTTCGAATTGACTGACTGATTGTTTCTCCAGAATTTTTCACACATTTGGAGACGCCAACACTTGCCGGTAGAGAACTACAAATGTTGTCCTATACTCGGCACTCAGGGCCATTGAGCAGTGAGAGATCTTTTTCATGCCAGCCTCTACTGCGACGATTTATACGGTCTCATCCGAAGGACAGGTCTCCACGTCCTACAGTGGAATTCGAACCCACGACGTAAGGATCAACTCTTACTTACTTCATGTCTTTAGAGCAGACGCTCTAACCACTGCGCCGTGCGGGCGACAGTGTCTGATTGACAATATCTATGTGAGTTTTTTGGGAGGGACCAGATCTTCCAACAATCTATTGAAATTCCCATGGGTACCAATTGTGCTCCATTATTAGCAGACCTATTTTCGTATTCATATCAAGTAGAATTTATGCAAAACCCTAAGGTGAAAAGAAGAAAGGGCTTGTTGTGGCCTTCAGTTCGACAATTAGATATATCGACGACGTATTGAAAATTAACCATGGTAATCGGTTATTGGTTTAAATATCTGATTTCTATGAAACGAGATTGATTTAAATTGTATAATTTACCGGAAAGTCCTATCTTTATTTAAAGTAACAAAACAAATAGAAATATCTTTTTTTCATTTTAGTTAGTCTGAACTTATCAAAATACTCCATATATGACTTTAAACTGCTCCTTCAAGGTAGCTGCTGAGTTAAGATTTTTTTCACTGGCAAATGGCTTCTCAACGTGAGGAGTATTCTCGAAGAAATGTTTAAAAGCAAACAAACAAACACACACCATATTTTGATCACTGTTGACTTTACCTTTTACATTAAAATTTCCGAAAGTGCAATTAAGAGCCAAGGGAATAGCTTTGGCAATAAAACAGAAGAGTGCATGTAGATTTAAATTATCTAACTTAATCTTCTTTTTCCTTGATTTATTAACAAAAAATCCAACTGATACAAGAAGGATATGGAGATAACGAACAGTATTCAATTTTAAAGTCCATAAACCAATAAAAATAGGAGCAGCGCAAACATGGACCTTCGAAACATCAGAGGCGGGATCAGCTGCACAAGAACAATCTTTAAAAATGTAAATAGTAGTGGAGTTTGTTTTTTTTTTTTATACGTAAGCACCTTTCTTTAACAACCAGTGTGTTATGGATAGATATCATTAAATGTTAAAAAATGGTTATTATACATTGAATAGCGAAAGGTTATATTTCATGCTTTATGGACGGCTGATGAGAGGCCAGGATAAATGTATGTATCTGCAAACGATACAAGTATGATAAAATGTAAATACATGCATATCAATTAAATAACAAAGTACAGTGAACATATCGAGTATTCTATTCTATGTTGTCTTTTATAATCTTACAGGTAAAAGACCCTTGAATAACGCGCTTGTTAGCATGTTTGCACACACCGTTGCAGTTATGAGACTATATCTTTCAAAAAATAATGATTCATTGATTTTTATATTTTTTTTTACCTGCAAATGTGATTTCTATTTAAAAATCTATACATTATCCTTTGTGTAAGCTATAATTAATGGATCAGCCAACTTAACAGCTTCTGGTCAATTTGAGCGTGAATTTTTGATTTTCGCCTGTGACGTTGCACTTCCTCGGCGTTCAACGATTATGACGTCAAACTAAAACGCATACTTTAACCTCTTGGCAGCCTGACTGTGTTATGGTGTTTTAAATGCAATATATTCCCATTTACTTTATATGCAAAAAATATGTAATGTAAATATTATTTCTTGTCGTACTGCCGTCTGTGTTATTTACCTGCTTGCTCCTCTTTTCGGAATAACTTACAGGTAAATTAGAGTTTTTATTTTTGTAAATGACTATCAAATTGTAAAACCCAAGGATTAAACCTTTACTGATTACAATAATAAATACAAGCATATTTAAACAACGAATTACTATTTTTCGAAAGATATAGTCTCATAACTGCAACGATGTGTGCAAACAGTTTTCATAACGCGCTAACGCGCGTTACTCAATTTGTTTGCACACACCGTTCAGGTTGCAATTATGAGACTATATCTTTCAAAAAATAATGATTAATTGCTTATATTTACATTTTTTAACTATTTACATTAACTGCAAATGTGATTTCTGTTTAAAAACCCACGTAATGTTTCAGAGATATTTATTTGACTATTCTGTCAATATTACGTGAAAAAAGCATGTAGACCGGTAACAGGAGCGTCGCACATGCAATTACAAAATGTAACTTCCATAAAACCAATAATACAAATATAAAATTTTGCAGAAAAATTAAAAATATGATGTAAATGATGTAAACTCTTAAAATTGTAATGTCATTTAATCTGTTTGCCCGGAAAGCGTTTCGCAAAATCCAAGATGGAGGTGTAGACAAGCGTTACTCGACGAAATATTGGATACACATAAAAGTCTTCGGTTACTTAGAAAAACAACTATATGAGCTAAATCTTTTTTGAAATTATATCTCAATAATCCATTTTGTGTGTTAAGAACTATATTTTAGATTAGACTGATATCTTGGGTTGATATGAAAGTTGGATTTCTGATAGTAAGCCGATTTATTGTGAGAAAGTTGAATAAGATGGTGTGTTACAGAGTTTGGAGGCTCAGTGTCACAAAGTTTTTAAGATCAGTAGAACGACCAATTTTGTAACCTTGGGCGAAAAGTTAATGTTGAAAATTGTTTTAAATTCGACAAAATATTGCCATGTTATAAAAGAAAAGATCTCTAGACAAAATTTTAACTTGCGATGTCTTAAATTTTAATAATAATTGCCGTATAATATATATGTACTATGTGAAGGTATATGTCACAATTGAGATTGACGGCAAAAACGTCACATTTAACAGGTCTGGGCGGCCTCCGTTTTTGGAGGATCGCTTAATTCAATATGGCAGCCAAATGTTTTACCATATATGGAAACCGCACTGCAATGTCGGATAGTTTATCTTCTGTTTTCAGAGGATAACACAGGTAATTTTCAAACGCCTCGTGCCTACCTTTAATCAAAAAGTGCAAGCACGAGAGTACAATTAAATAAAAGTTCAAACATTAAACTATCGATTGTATGTGGCGATTTGAGATTCTATGTCTAGAATTTTTACAAAACGCTTTCAAAGTTGGCACTTCTTACGATTCATTTCTACTTAATATTTCTTGTTATTTTGTTTAATTTTTATGTTTTTTCCCTATACCCTTTTCCCTCTAAGACAAATAAACAGTCACTTAAATGCTCAAACGAATACATACATGATATTATTTTCATTTAATTCAAAATTAGAGAAAAAGGAAACACAAAAGAAAACATACTGTAAAGAAAAAAATACCCTGTCTGATAATTTAAGCAAATAAAACAATTTTAAGATAAAGTAAGTATTATTTAGAGAAATCAAGAAAAAGCACCGCCGCCCACTTTATAGCTGTGCAACATCCAAATTCCTATATGAGGCCTCGACGGGGAGTATGCATCCGCAGTATATATATTTCCACGGACAACGTAAGTTTCAGTCAGATTAGTCTTGACAACGGGATAGACGTGATTGAATTTTATTCAGTCTTAACTGAAAAAGAGGACGGTTTAACCTTGCTGTAGATGGAGATTGATCCCAATTTATTTCAGGGGTCTTAAAATCCCTGTTTAATTAGTTACAGATATAGACAGTTCTTCGATGGGCTTTGATGTCACAGATTTTTATTGTGTTATTGAAATGCGACATTAAAAACGAAGTAAGAGATGTACTGCAGTCGTCAGAGATAAAGATTTAAGATGAATTTAAAAAAAGAGGGGCTAAGAAGGGACTTGAATGAGTTTGCACGAGAAGAGAGGAAAATGGAGGGGGGTGCGGATTTCACCTAATGTATGCTGCATCCGTGAACTCATGGACTTCATTTTTATTTGAAAGGGACACAATAAAAGCAGGGAAAGCAAACATGTTTGCAGGAACTTATCCAACATACTATTTTTCCTTAACTTTGAATTTTCGTTATCGTTTGGATCGAAATATAATGTGTAGATTCTGTAATAGGAATAATTTTTTAAAAAATGATTGAGAAATTTTGACATTATACATTGCTAGGAAAATATTTCTCCAGTTGGCTAATACAAAAGTATACAAGGCTAATACAAAACGGAATGAAGCTCCGCCCTCTGTAGTTCCGTTCAGGACAGCAAACTTAATACCTAGATTTAACCATCATCGTATGAAATTTAACATTTTATTTGTTTTGGTTGAAAAATCAGCGTAGACTGCCCTTTGTTTTGAAAAGTCCGGTAGGTGGCGACACCTCTATCCTCTGTTTTTAGAGGATAAAAACTATCCTCCAAAAACAGAGGCCGCCTAGACCTGTTTAAATGCTAAACTCCAGCAATTACCTTCATCTTAAGAATTCATTTTTCTAATTTGGCACCAAACGACATTTAATACAAAATTTGCAAAATCAAAACTTTATTTATATATGAAAATGAACCAGTGTCTGATTCTATAAAGAAGTGTTTGTTTTAGAGGCTTTTTACAATGTCAACATAAATGTCACACATTGTCCAAAAGTAATGAATCTAACTATAATTGTATAAATGTGGTAACATTAATCATATGTATAGTCATTAAAATTAGACATATTGAAAATTAGAAGATTTTTATGAAATGTGCATCTTTTCAAAAAGTTATTACGATCGTTCCTTGATCGCTTTTATTTACGTTTTGGAGAAAAATCAACGGACTTAAACAGTTGAGTACTGTCGAACGCTGCTTGTATTTCATCGAAAGTGTACTTGGGTTAATCCCTCGGCTATTTCGAATTTAGACTTATCAATAGCCATTAATCTGTGAGGATTACTATATTACATTTAGCCTCAATATCTCAATATTAATTTTCAGTGAATAATTTTATTTCGTAAGAGCATGCAGTATAAAAACACATAAGGTGAAAATTTAATTATTCACACCTTTTATACCAACTGGTCAGTCAGGCATAATTTCTGTTGCCAACTGTAACGACAGCCGCCAGTGAGTACTTCAATATAATCGTTATGAAAACAACCATTATCACCTGTGGGGACCGATTAGTGGCTTCAATATAAGCGAAACTTCAATATAGCCGATTTCAATATAACCGTTATTTTAATGCAAAGAATATCAGAGGCAAAAACTGGGGATTTATTTTCATTTCAAAAGGGAACTATTTTTCGGAGTAAAAATTAAAATCTTAATTTAAAAAAATCCTTTTAAGGTGTAACATATTAAAATAAATATTGTTTTCCGATAAGAAATATAATTATAAAAGACTATTAATACAATTTTTAATCATTTACCTTTTTTCTAAGAATCTTGTAAAACAAGCGTTTTCAGAGGTGTATGTGGGAGCGTAGCGGGAACGACAAATCTGGATAGAGAATGTTCGGAGGTTGTGATTTAGATTAAGTGTAAGATTTTCACTACAATTAGTTCTTTTTGTCATATACCCTGTAGCATCGTATGAAATGAAAAAAAAATGTATTTTATTATATTTTAAACAAAAATTAGGTGTATAAATTTACATATGAATTGCCGACATTTAGAAACGGGGTAAAGCGAGGTCGGCTATATTACCTTATTTCTTTGAAATAAAAATATTTGTTTTTCATTTACATATTAGTTTATAAGCAATGGGTCCTTTCTTTTTCATAATTTATGTAGTTATATTTAATTTTTTCCTATTTTTTTTTAAATGCCTTTAAACTCATTTAAAACGACCAAAATAGTACCAAGAAGCCATTTATTTTTTCTTACTTTTTTAATTTATGCATTTAAACTCATTTAAAACGACCAAAATAGTACCGAGTAGCCATTTATTTTTAAACAAAATCTAGTTAGGGGATAGGATAACGCCTCTATACAATCGCCTCAATCTGATTAAAATCTGACCCCGCCGTCACCTAAATTCTTCAACATCACCCTCAATTAATTATTTAAATCTGAATCTCGATGAAAGCGTAAACTATACGAAACGCTCTTTGAAACACTCTTTGCTTCCATTTATAAGTATGGAAAGGGCATACAATTTCATAAAGCAGGCATAGGAGTCGGAGACAAATTGAAAGTGGGGGGCTAATTGAAAGGGGGTCTAAACCATCAAAAAAGGTAAACCCCATTTATTTTAAATGCATATATTATGTCTATCTTTGCAAAAAAAGTGGGGGGAGGGGGCTAACCCCCCCCCTCCCTGGTTCCGACGCCTATGGCAGGGAAATTGCATGGGTATCCAAAGAAATAGGAAACCTTCGATCATTGATCTGTGAGCTAAGCACGTACGTTGCAACACGTATAAAAAGGGTGGAGAGGAGAAAACTGAAATATTTTTTATGCCCCCATAAACGAAGTTTCGGGGGTATATAGTTTTTGTCGTGTCCATCCGTCTGTCTGTCTGTCTGTCTAGCTGTCTGTCTGTCTCTCTGTTTGTCTGTCCGCAAAAACTTTAACCTTGCCCATAACTTTTGATTTAGTGGAGGTATGACTTTCATATTTCACATGTGTATTCCTTGTGACAAGACCTTTCTTTGGGTACCACCAAATTTGACCTTTTGACCTTGACCTTGGAGTTTAACCCACTTTACATGAAAATTTTAAACTTTTACTTTGGCGATATCTTTTGAACAGTAGATACCAGGACATTTATGCTTAACATATGTATTCTTTGTTGAAAGACCGTTCATTGGATACCAACAATCTTGACCCTTTGACCTTGACTTTGTAGATTTCTGTACTTGTGAAAAAACTTTAACCTTGGCCATAACTTTTGAACGGTAAGGAATAGGGCTTTCATAATTCATATATGTAATCCTTGTGAGAAGTCCCTTCATTGAATACAAAGAACTTTGACCCCTTGACCTTTGACCTACTTTAAAAAAGCAAACCTTGACCATAACTTTTAAAGAGTTAGGACTGGTGCTTTCCTACTTTACATATTCAATCCTTGACAAGACCTTTCATTTGATAACAAGAACTTTGACTCTTTGACCCTGACCTTGGAGTTTGACCTGCTTTAAAAGTACCAATTAATTAAATTTGCATTAAATAAATGTTTAATCTTTGCTATGTTGCCATACGAGGGCATTAGTGTAAACACATCTTGTTGAATAAATACAACTGAAACTTCTAAACTGCACTTCATCGAAAAAATTTTCACGGAGAACAAAATGTGAGGGAGAGGGAGGGGTCGATTATTAGGTTCGATTCCTCTTCTTTTTTAAAACTGAATTATTTAAATATTTAGATCTACTTTAAGAGAAATGTACTCAGTATGTAAGAGTCTATGTGATGGCTAAAGATGGGATGGGAAAAGGGACTTTGAACGAAAAAATTAATTCAGTGCTAAATCAGCAACATAGTTACAATCGTACAACTAACTGAAAACAAAGGACAGGTTCGAGGGCCTACTGATATAATATAGAATGGTTTCGAATTTATCTCAATTAAATAAAAATCACATCAATTTAAAATGCGATGTCGAACAAGTTTTGTTATTTCTACATAGCTTTTTATTAAATGAGACGAATCATGCTTATATTTTCCATCCGGAACATTCATGTAAAAGGGCAGAGAGAGTTTAGACCTAAAATATTTACAACAAAGTACGACCACGTATAATATATATTTCCCTTTTGGATTTTTCTGAAACTAAGAGCCCTTTTCTCGTATATTGAAACAGACACATTTTCATCATTTCTTATAGACTTTATGTGGAGAAACATTAGTAAAATACAGTTGACACTTTGTCAGACAGTCCATGATGATACCCGACCAGAAGAGAATTTGATTTAATCCCGGGATCAATTAAGATTAACTCATAAATATTAAATAAAGCCAAGTTTATAAAATCATGAAAACTATTTTATCTTTACTCGAAACCCATCTAACAAATATTTAAAAAAATAACATAACAGAATAATTTATTTGCTGTATTATATATCTACATTGAACTTCTTATGAGAGTTTAATTACATGTGTTTTCAATGAATTGCACTACATAATTGGCAGTTTTACTGGGTTTTTATTTTTTCTTCATAAAAAATGTTAGCGAAAGAAGCAACATCAAATTAATTTTCTAGAACTTCACGTAAAATAACGTCTTTTTGACGTTACCCAAACTGACACCAACACAGTCAGGGTATTTTTTTTAAAGACAGAAATAACAGAAAGTTGCGTTTAAAACTGGTGAATCGTAAACTGTACTATTATTATGGAATTGAAAAAATTATTTATATGAAATGATATCGATAAACAATAATTTTCAATGATTATATAAAGGAAATAAAGCACATACATGTAAGTTTCAATAAACATAATTTTAAATTTCAGGCATTAGAAATCCTTTAAATAAAAATTGTTATTAACTATAAGTCTCATTTAAATTGACTTCACTGAATTTATTTGAACAAAAAGCTGAAAAATCCAAAAAGAAAAAAAAATAAAAAAGAAAGAAAGAAAGAAAGAAATTTGCTAATTGATATTCCAAAATGATATTTCATTTATTGTTATTTTTAAAGATGGTGTTCATAATGCGTTATACATAACCCAAGAAGGAAACAGAGAAAACAATACTGTAAGCAGAGAAGATACATCTGAAGATCCACTCTATGGCTCCTGTGAAGACCCGTGTTATAGTACATTAACACTGAGGGTTAACTATGGCCCTCCACATCCATGTAATCAAACCGGATCTTCTGAAGATTTGAATCCCTATGGCTATACGTACAAGTATGAAGCGGAGGGGCTGTGGCTGGAGTACAAGGATGAAAGACAATAATATTTCTGTGGATAAAGAAAGTGTACAGACGCATATGAGCTCAACTCAAGGACAGTATGAAGACCCGTGGAGAAATGATTGTAATAAGTCCCTTTTGCGTCACTCTTCACAAAGGAGGTTTGACCTAATGCCAGTAGATGAAATTGGCAGTGCTATACGGGGAAAATAATATGGGCCGTACGAGCTGGCATCTCAAAGCTAAATGTGAAAGTCTCGATCAGGAAAAGTTACACTAAGATCCGGTAAACGATGATAGGTCGTCTTATTAGTATATTAAGTAAATATTAAGCAAATCAATGAGTGTCGTCTCAAGAGAAACCAATAAAATTATTTTTTTTAAAATTAATTATCTTCCTCACAGAGAAATTTATGATTTTCCGCTCGTGTTTGCATAACTCTGGAAGTAAACTTGAAAACTACTTATATTATGGTATCGCCGTTTTGTAGCCGTTAAGAGTTTAAAAGTTGTTTGAGTGGGCGTAAAAGAAAAATAATTCCCAGCACCTATCATAAATTTACTTTCAGGTAGATCTACTTCAGACATGCTATCAGATATGCAATATTTTCCGCAAAATGCAGCATTACACATATTAAACATAAAAGTTTAAGAATCACGCAATTAGTACAAAAAATACGGATATAATAAATATTTCATAATACAAAGAAAATGTTTATATACGTACATATTGTATGATTTTTGGATCAGTCCTCGTACATTTTATATGATTCAATAAAGAACTAGATGCTGTCATGAGACAGTAATACCCGCACTAAGGTGTTTGCCTCTAAATACACACTCCTTCATATTGGACTTTCCAAGGAAAAAGTCAAAATAATTCTATAATTATCACCGTACATGTATTCGTCAAATTGAGCATAAAATTTTCAGGTGACCATATGATCTATGAGTCTCATATATGTATTTTGTATACTTAATTCATTACCAGTCTGAAATAACAGAATTTAATTAATGAAGTCAGTTACTTAATTAGATTCTGATAAATATTTTGCCCATTATTTGGAACTTTTTAAATTTACTTTCTCAACGACATAAAATATTATTTTAGTACAAAGCGTTTTTAATGAATTTATCAAAATGTGCAAACTGATTTTAGTACTTGGTCAGGAAAAAAAAACCCATTGAAAATACAACCCAATTAATTTGTCAATGCCTCCCCCCCCCCTTCACCACCATCACACACACACACACCCTCTCTCACACGTTTTTTAAAAATAGACCTTGATGGCAAAATTATGTTAAAACATCGTTTATTATGATAGTTTGAAATTTGTTCTTGTACTAAACAGTTTTACTTTGAACATTCTACATACACATTGGGTTTGCGTCATATTATCATATTTTTAGATATCAGCACTCGGCACACCTCGGCCGATTCATACTTCATCTAATGAAGGCGACGGAATCAGCAAAGGTTTGCCGAATGAGATAATTTAGCACATGTATGCTGACGATGCAGTGTGGTCAGTTAAAATAATTTGTGTTTTAATTGGATTATATGGATTATATTTCATGAATTCGTTGTCAGGACCTATGACATTCAGTAAGTACAAGATTTAGTATAGATTGCATAAAGATAAATAAATGCAAATTGTTAAGTTGAAGTTCAAAAAAGGGTAAAAGATCATCGCATGCCACAGTCGACAAATTTCACATTGTCAAGTTATCTCCCGTTGCAGTTATTCAGTATATACAGGCGCAGATCCAGAATTTTTTTTTTCGGAAAGGGGGGGGGGGTATGACACCTCAGTAAAAAAAATCCAGCCCAAGATTTCCTGAGAAGCAAATAAAAAATAATAATAAAAACAATGACGGTGGGGTCCCTGTTTTCTAAAGGGGAGGATGTCCAAAGTCATTTTTATTCTCTTCAGTAAATAGTCTTATTTAAATAACTGCAAATTCCAGGGGAGGGGGTGTCTGATCTCCCCAGCCACTGACTCCCTGTACCTGAAATGACAATTGATCTTATGACTCCATAATAGTAGAAAAATTTTCCATTTGACTATATATACATATTTTGTTTCCTGTGTTTATGTCTGTTTGTCTGTCCACAGAAACTTTAACCTTGCCCATAAGTTTTAAGTGGATTGGGCTACACACATGGCTTCTACATTTCATAGGTGAATTTCTTTTGGCAAAACCTTTTAATGGATACCACCAATTTTGACCTCTTGATCTCTTGACCTTGGAGTTTGACCCACTTTTACAAGAAAAATACCTTAAACTTGGCCTAAGTTTTGAACAGTTGGTGCTAGGACTTTCATGCTTAACATGTGTAATCATTGTGAACTTTCAACAGGTATAAATATTTTTGACATTGACCCTAGAGTTGAACCGAATTTAACTTTAACCTTGGCAATAACTTTTGAACAGGTGAGGAAGTACTAGGGATTTCTCTCTTATTTCACATGTGTATTCCTTGTGACAAGACTTTCCCTTTGATACCAACAATTTTGACCCTTTGACCTTGACCTTGGAGTTTGACTTACATTTGAGAAACTTCAACCTTTGCCAAAAGCTGCCATAACAGTTTCTGTCACAACAAACAAGCAAATTACTAAAAAAAAACACAGTATACATGTACATATTTTATATTCAACAGATATACAGTGAAATATCAGTATCTCGAAGTTGAGGGGACCTGGACACGACTTCGAGATATCCGGGGGTTCGATATATCCGAAGTTATCTTCAAAAGTCGAATCTATAATTTTCCAGGTTTTTTTTTATATATATCTTCATGCATAACACTAACTAACCATGTAGTCTTTATCTTTTAGACTCAAGCATATTCACAATGAATATTGAGAAAAACAATGTTGTTGTTTTCTTTATCGTGTATATTGTAAAACAATTTAATATACATGCCTTATTGCATATGTACAGCGATTTTACGTTTTGCAGGCCATGCGTACGTGGTCAAACAGGATGTATCATTAGCGTTATAGTTTAAGAACCTTCTCCATAAGAAAAGAATTTAGTGCAAAATATTATTTAGAGCACTAAAAAAATAATCAGAATTTGAACTGTTTACTTGAATAACATTAATAGCTTACATGTATTACATTACGAAGTACTACTAAGGAACATATAGTTTACGAAACTAACAATGCAAATGGCGGTCAAGGTTATCTGTATGCAGATAAACATGAATGTAATCAATCACTGCACTGTGCATTATGCAATGCAACTTGACTGTTTTATAAAAGTTTATCGTGAAAAATATTTGTGTTTTATGAATTTACGATTTTTAATCATACAGAGCATATAATTAATTGCAATATCAGTAATACTGTCTGTATTTAATTTCTGAACTGCAGCGAAGTCAGGTTAGTTTTATGGGTCGTAGACTATGTACACCAAACACCCAAGTTGTGATACCAATTACCCTGCCACAGATACCCAACATGAGCTAATAATTAAGATTCCCCCGATTTGAAGTTGCTGATTAATAGCCACTGGCGAGAATGTGTGAAGTCATGACGCCAGGTGTATTCAGTAGACCGAAAAATTCGCTGCACTTCGAGATAAGGCAGGTAAAAAAGGGCTTGGGACTTTGAATATACTTTGACATAAGCGGGGTATTCGAGATTACCGTGTTCGAGATATCAGGTGTTTTTTAAATCATAAATATAGAGAAAACGGCCGGGACCGGCTGTAGACTTCGACATAAGCGGGGTATTCTAGATATCCCATGTTCGAGATACTGATATTTACCTGTACTTCTGGTTATATCTCTAGTTCTCCCTTGAATCAGATATGGTATTATGAATATTTTAAAAATAATTATTATGAGTTGAAAAGGTTGTGCATATTAAATATACTAAGCTCTGCGGATGAATTAGATATACCAGTTTAGCTTATTTTGCTACCCAAAGCACCTTGATTAACTATTTACAAGCATACTGTTTTCTGAAATGTACTGTTTTCTGTCGTCCATCTGTTTGTCTGCAAACTTTTCACATTCTTAACTTCTTAAGAACCACTGGGCCAATTTCAACCAATTTACATGTAAATATGCAGGGGACTTTTTCCAACATAAATCTTCTTCTCAAGAACAGCAAGGACATTTATTGTCCCCCATTTTCGCTAAAGGTAGGGGACATTAAATCTCATTTGTTTGTCAGTCTGTCCATCTGTCACAATAAATTTAACCTTGGTCATCATGGTCATATATTTTGAATGAGAAGAGACAGGACTTTTATATTAAACATGTGTATTAGTATTTAACTGGGGCAATACCATTCCAAATGTATCATGACTTTTTGACTCTGTGACCTTGACCTTGAAGTTTAACTTACTTTTCAATAATGTTGTATTTCCTTTTGATTGAGAGGAGATACGACTTTCACATTTCACATTTACATTACCCATAACAAGATGTTTCCCAACATGCTATGATTTTTTACCCCTTGACCTTGATGTTTTACCAAAATTTCAAAAGAGTGAACTCTCCCAAAAGAGGATTAGGCCACTGTGTAAAATGAAATAGGAGTTTAGGAAAGACGGGCCTTTTAGCATAAAAAAACGTCATTTTTCGACCCCCATTTGACCCCCGGGGCAAAATCAAAATTCCGAAACCTTACTACACATCTACATGACCCCACCAACCATCTCCCAAAAGATGATTAGGCTGCTGAGTAAAATGTAGAAGGAGTTCAGGGAAAACGGGGCTTTTAGCAAAAAAAAAACCCGTCATTTTTCGACCCCCATTTGACCCCCCGGGGCAAAATCTAAATTCCGAAACCTTACTGCACATCTACATGACCCCACCAACCATCTCCCAAAAGATGATTAGGCTGCTGAGTAAAATGTAAAAGGAGTTCAGGGAAAACGGGGCTTTTAGCAAAAAAAAAAGTCATTTTTCGACCCCCATTTGACCCCCCGGGGCAAAATCTAAATTCCGAAACCTTACTGCACATCTACATGACACCATCAACCATCTCCCAAAAGGTGATTAGGCTGCTGAGTAAAATGTAAGAGGACATCAGGGAAGACGGGGCTTTTTGCATAAAAAAAACGTCATTTTTTGACACCCATTTGACCCCCCGGGGCAAAATCAAAATTCAGAACCCTTACTGCACATCTACATGACACAACAAACCATCTCCCAAAAGATGATTAGGCTGCTGAGTAAAATGTAAGAGGACATCAGGGAAGACGGGGCTTTTTGCATAAAAAAACGTCATTTTTCGACCCCCATTTGACCCCCCGGGGCAAAATCAAAATTCCGAAACCTTACTGCACATCTACATGACACAACAAACCATCTCCCAAAAGATGATTAGGCTGCTGAGTAAAATGTAAGAGGAGTTCAGGGAAGAAGGGGCTTTTTGCATAAAAAACGTCATTTTTCGACTCCCATTTGACCCCCCGGGGCAAAATCAAACTTCCAAAACCTTACTGCACATCTACATGACACCAACAACCATCTCCCAATAGCTGATTAGACCGCTGAGTAAAATGTAAGAGGAGTTCAGGGAAGAATGGGCTTTTTGCATAAAAAACATCATTTTTCGACTCCCATTTGACCCCCCGGGGCAAAATCAAAATTCAGAACCCTTACTGCACATTTACATGACACGACCAACCATCTCCCAAAAGATGATTAAGCTACTGTGTAAAATGTAGGAGGAGTTCAGGGAAGAAAAGTGTGACAGACGGACGGACGGACGGACATGAGTAACATGAGCACTTTCTTTAGAAAGTGCGGGTATAAAAAGGTACAAAAAGGTTATTAATTATAGAGAAAATATGACAAGTAAACTGTGGTGTTTTCATTCTTTCAATCGTTTATATCTCCTGGATGGAGAAGACCAGGAACAGAAAGATGTCACCAGTAAACAAAGAAGCAAACAAGATGCACTACATGCCCCCACGATAATTTCGTTTTTTGCTTAAATTAGTCCATTTGGCAAACACTTCTCAAAATAAATAAAAAGTAAATGGTAACGTTAGGCATTAAATGAATTATACCAGAAAAATGAATTATACATTTGAATCTTTAATATACGAAATTGATTACCTCAAAATCTTTTTTTTTTCTTCATTAAAGTTGTTATTTTAATTAAAACGATTACACGTGTAATCTATGTGGCTAATGTTGCAATTCAATATCAAGGAAACCATTTATCAATCATTACTCTTTTGTGGGCAATATGATGATTGAGCTATATGCATGTAAGAAATACAATATTCAACGAGCCTGAAAGGCTTGTGCAGATAAGCATGAATTATTGCAATATAAGATCCCAGCCAATAATTATTCAACCCTATAAAAGTTTTTTTTCCCTTATTTTTCATTTTTTTTTCTGAAAATGGTACATTGTTTTCTATATTTTTGAATACGCTTATAAATGCATTCATTTATAAATATAATATTGATGAAATAATCCGAGTATTTTCCACCACTTGCCGGTGGATTGTTGCAAATTTTGTCCTATACTCGGCGCTCAGGGCCATTGAGCAGGGAGGGATCTTTTTCGTGCCAGCACCTACTGCGACACGGGACTTATACGGTCATCCGAAGGACCGGTCTCCACGTCCCACAAAGGGATTCGAACCCGCGACGTAAAAATCAACTGCTTAATTCGCAACTCTAGACGCTCTAACCACTGGGCCACGCGGGCTAATTGATATATGCATACCATCACTATACTAAGTTTTTTTTTCATTTTGTAGAGAATTCATGAGTAGAACTGTGTGTATAAAAAATATATTTAAACTAATGCATGCATATCGTCACTACATGTATTTTAAGTTTATTTTTTAGGTCACCTGAGTAAACTCAGGTGACCTATTGCTATCTGTTTTCGTCCGTCGTCGTGCGTCGTGCGTCGTCCGTTAACATTTGAACATTTTCAGCTTCTTCTCTGCAACCACTGAACCAATTTGAACCAAATTTGGCACAAAGCATCTATGGGTAAAGGGGAACAAAAATTGTGAATTTCATGATCCCTGCCCCCCTGGGGCCTGAGGGGTGGGGCCAAAACCACTAAAATTAATGCATTCTTTTAAAATCTTCTTCTTTACTTCTGGACATCAAGCAGTCAAACTGTTTGCATGATTGTAATCAGCAATGAGTCCTCTACCAAAAATTGTGAAATTCATGGCCCTGGGGTCAGGGGTTCTAGTGCTAGGGCGGGGCTAAATAAGTGGGTAGTGAAAACGCATTATTTCTTTGAAAATCTTCTTCTCTGCTCCTGGGTATTAAATAAACCAACTAAGTACATAGTTATGATAAGCAAGAGTGCCTCTACCAAAATTGTGAATTTTATGGCCCCAGGGTCAGGAATTCTGGTTTTAGGGCGGGGCTCTATTGATTATATAGTGAAAATACATGAATTCTTTGAAAATCTTCTTCTCTGCTCCTGGGTATTAAATAAACTTAATAAGTACATAGTTATGATGAGAAAGAGTGCCTCTACCAAAATTGTGAATTTTATGGCCCAGGGTCTGGGGTTCTTGTTTTAGGGTGGGGCTCTAATGATTATATAGTGAAATGCATGAATTCTTTGAACATCTTATCCTTTGCTCCTGGTTAATATACTAATGATCTTATTACATATTTAAGGCCAGGATTTATTTTATTTTCAGTTTTACAAACTTTCCGCTCAAGGTTTAGAATTTTCAGAAAAAAATAGAACAATTTTGTTCTTTCCGATGTCAAATTAGAGTCGGGATCGAGATTTCAAATTTACGAATTCGCACTTCCGGTTTTAAGATGAAACGGCGGGTAAACAAAGCTAGAACTGAGAAGATAGCTTGGTTTAGTGTAAAATTCATCGATACGAGTGTCATTCAAAACGTTTTACCTGTTCAAATGACAAATCAAATGCTGAAGACTTTGTTGCACAATGACATGCTGGTGAGATAATTATGTACTCGTTTCAAAAGTATCTGTCTGTAAATTATTTTCCTCCCCCAGGTTTTAAACTGCCCGTGGTAGCTATTGCATACTGCCAGTGACATTGTTTAGGTCTCTGTTATAGCTTTCAGTTCAGGCATCATTCTTCAGAAAAGGGTTGCTTATGCATCAGATGTAATGAATAAAACTATGGGAGAAGTTAAGTCCATTTGAAGAAGAAATAAACAATAACCTGAAGAAATAAAAAAAAAATCAACTATTAAAAGGCAAGAATATACAAATGTATACAGGCATGTAGTATCATTTGTATCAGCCAGAAAAATTATTTTACACTTAATTGAAAAAATGTTAACCCTACTCCCCAATACTCCCTGTCTGTTTTATGATAGGAATTATAATTTTAGGCATCAAGTAAATTTTAGAACAATGTCTACACATTCACCTAACACATATTAAAAAACTAAAGATATATTGAAAGACTTTTAAAGAATTGATTCTTTAAAATATATTTTGACCAACATCACAAAATTTATATAACTGGCCCAAACTGGCAGATGATGAAATAAGCAATTAAATGTTCTACTTTCCTATTTGTAAGCATTATGTGTCCAGTGGTAAGGAGCCTATTAGAATAGCATAAAAAAGTATGTACAAATGTTAATAATCGATTTATCAAAAAAAAAAAAATTATTTCCATCTCCTTCGGGACTTTTTTATTCTCATGTTCATAACTAAACCTAAACAAAAAAAATTGCTGGCCTTATAATGAAGAAAGGGGCCTCTTTCAAAATACATAATTTCAGGGCCTCTGGGTCAGGGGTACCAGGGGGGTACATTGACTAAAAATAAATTAATGCTTTGAAATCTGCCTTTTGATAAGCAATGGTGCCTCCTTCAAAATTTGTGAATTTCATGGCTTTTGGATTAAAACAAGAACCAAATACAATCGCTGGAAAGTTGTTACATGATACTCAGGTGACCTATAAGGCCCGTGGGCCTCTTGTTTACTTTTGATGAGAATTCATGAGTAGAACTATGTATATACATTATAAACTCTGGGGTAGGGTCGGGGCAAATATTGCGTAAAATTATCAATTGTGATAATACATGCATATACTAGGAAAAGCAAAAAGGAGTCTTAAACAAACTTTCGTAAAAGATTTATTTTAAGTAGATTGAAGCTGTATTAAATGTACTGCAGAACTGTAGCGTTATGGTCAAAGACTAATATATAAAACCATAACGCTACAGTTCTATTACATGTAGCAATTTTGTTCTATGTCGTTTGGCTTCAGGTTAAGTAAAGACATTTCTCTTTGAGACTATCATTGGGCCACAATATTGTATGTAATATGTCTGTTCAGGGCATTGAGAAGTGCGGGCTCTATATCATGCCAACGCTTGCCGTGGCGCCACACGAGGCCTCTGTTTTTAAGGCCTCATCCGAACGTCCCACAACTTCCACTTCAGAGTGCCAAGTGCATTGTCAAGGAACAGTTGCTATCCATTTTTATTAAATTAGGTCAATCATGGCCGAGATTGGCAATTTCGACCTTCCGATCACGGAGTGAGGTGTAAATTTTAGATATAAATACATAATTTGATCGAAGAAAGTCAATTTTCAAAACCAGGGCAGACTACTGATATATAAGTTCATGATATAGGTTTTTAAATAAGCTCAATTAAAGTCACCCAGTTTTAAATTCAATGATCGTTATTATGCCCTTGTTAGCAAATACAAACATTGAGTGAGTAGTATTTTGACATATTCTATATCACT